>NC_034611.1:48992328-49009920 GCF_900095145.1 Mus pahari
AAAAAAAAAAAAAAAAAGATACTTGCCACCAAGCCTGACAACCGAAGTTCCAGTGCCAGAATCCACGGTAGAAGGAGAACAGACTACAGGTTGTCCTCTCACCTCTAGACGAGCATTGTGGTGTCTCCATCAAAACAATGAGTGCAAAATGAAAATGAGTTTTAAATAGTGAAGACTGGAGAGATGACTGAGCAGTTAAGAATATTTGCTGCTCTTCCAAAGGATGCAAGTTCAGTTCTCAGCACACAACTGCCTATGCTCCAGGGAATCTTATGTTCTATGGTCTCTGCACACACATGGCATACACTCATACAGACATACATAAACTCATAAATAAAAATAAAAATGCCGGGGCTGGTGAGATGGCTCAGTGGGTAGGAGCACCCGACTGCTCTTCCAAAGGTCCGGAGTTCAAATCCCAGCAACCACATGGTGGATCACAACCATCTGTAACAAGATCTGATGCCCTCTTCTGGAGTGTCTGAAGATAGCTAAAGTGTACTTACATATAATAAATAAATAAATCTTAAAAAAATAAAATAAAATAAAATAAAAATGCCTTTAAAAGAACCATTTTTCGGGCCAGAGAGATGGCTTATCGGTTAAGAGCACTGACTGCTCTTCCAGAGGTCCTGACTTCAATTCCCAGCAACCACATGGTGGCTCATAACCATTTGTAATGGAATGGGACGCCCTCTTCTGGTGTATCTAAAGACAGGGACAGTGTGCTCATATAAATAAAACAAATAAATCTTAAAACAAACAAACCCTATTTTTTCTATCTCTTCATAGCCATTTCTGGAGATTACTGGTTCAGACATTATCATCCCAGGACCACAAAAACTCCTGTATAAATACAAATGCTTAAGATTTCCTAGGCTAGGGTGGGAATATAGCTCAGTTATAAAGTACATATATATCATACATGAAATCCTGGGTTCAAATCCCAACACTATACAGAAGAAAAAAGAAAAGAATCAGACACTCTCCCAGGCAGAACACACAGGACCCCACTAGGGTTGGAAATCCAGAGGCTGGGGTCTGTGGTAAAGCCTTTGCCTAGCATGTGCAAGGGCCTGGGTATGGCTCCTCGACCAGAATGAACCTGCCCACTATTAGTAAAAAGTATGTTACATCATGATGTTTCCATTTTAAATGTCAGAAGATGCAAACTTAGCATGTAAAGTAGTACAAATCAGAAGCAAAGGGAGGAAAAGAAATATAGAATAAAGTTAATCACAAATGCTTGTGGGAAAGTACAAACATGGTTGAGAAACTAAATAGAGTTAACTAGCTAAACAGTCAAGACAAGACAAAGAAGGTGTCAGTGGGGCTCTAGGACACAGTCCACTCTTAGAGTGGACAGCATAGAAGGAGAAGAATCGAATTTTGGGGGGACTGGGGGAGACCAAGGTTTCTCTGTGGAGCCCTTGCTATTCTGGAATTCCATTTATAGACCTGGCTGGCCTTGAACTCACAGCGACCTGTTTACCTCTGCCTCTGGATGCTGAGAATCAAGTATTAAATATGTAAGCTCTTTATTAAAAAAAAAAATCATGAACAGCTGGTCAATGGTGGCTCACTCCTTTAATCCCAGCACATGGAAGGCAGAGGGAGGTGGATCTCTGAGTCTGAGGCCAGCCTGGTCTACAAAGCAGGCTAGCCAGAGCTACACAGGAAACCAAGTCAAAAAAAAACAAAACAAAGGCTAGAGAGACATTATCATTATTGTAAACAAAGTGGTTTAGAGCACTGACTGCTTTTCCAGAGGTCCTGAGTTCAATTCCCAGCAACCACATGGTGGCTCAAAACCATCTGTAATGGGATCCAATGCCCTCTTCTGAAAATAGCATATATGTACTCACATACATAAAAGATAAATAAATGAATCTTTAAAAAAATTATAACAGAAAATTTCTCAGCATTGAAAAAGGAGGTGCCAATTCAGTTATGATGTGTTTTAGGACACCAAGAAACAGAAAAGCACTGTTCCTCATTACAATTAGAACACTAGTTGTAATGTGCTTACAGAACAGGGGCAGCACCCGGACAGCGGAGGGAAACACGGGTGCTTTAGAAGGCAGACCTGGCAGGGTAACAGCAGATTATTCAACTGAAACATTAAAGGCCAGGGGGCCCAGACTGCCAACTCAGACCATTATCTCCAGCAAAGCTGTCTGATGTAACTAAAAGAAAAATAAAAACTTTCCATGATAAAAAATAGGCTAACGGGGGGCTAGTGAGATGGCTCAGTGGTTAAGAGCTCTGATTGCTCTTCCGAAGGTCCTGAGTTCAAATCCCACAACCACATGGTGGCTCATAACCATCCGTAATAAGATCTGATGCCCTCTTCTGGAGTGTCTGAAGACAGCTACAGTGTACTTACATATAATAAATAAATCTTTAAAAAAAAAAAAAAAAAAAAAGGCTAACGGAATGCATGGCCAGTAAGCCAGCGCCACAGAAAATCTTACAGCAATCTTTTTGGACTGAAAAACAATCTATCCACAAATCCACAGGAAAGAATAAACCACACTAGAAAAACAGTTAAGCAAGAGAGGGGGGAAAAAAAAAACACTACAAAATCAACAAATGGAAGAAGTAACGCTCACTTCTCAACAATAACTGAGGATTAATGGTCTCAACTCCCCAACCAAAGCACAGGGAGCCTGCCCCACTGCGCTCCTCTGGTATCTGCAGTTACATGCACAAACCTACACATAGGCATGAGCAGACACACAATTAAAATTTAAAAAGGGCAGATGGATCAAAAAATAGGAACCATTTATTTGCTGCCTCCAAGAAACAGAAGTCACTACAAAAGGCAGATGTCACCTAGGGTGCAAAACTGGAGAATGTTCCAAGTAAATGGACCTAGGAAACAAGCAGGTATTACTTTGCCAGTATCTGACAACACCAGAACTAGTGAGAAAATATACAGATGGTCACGTCATACTGAGCAAGGGAACACGGGGGGGGGGGGGCATCAGGACTCTAGCATGCGCACCAGCACAGGTGCACCCAGTGTCATAACAAATAAGATTAGATCTAAGCCAGAGTAATTCCAGCACAATAGTAGTGGCTGACTTTAATATCCAACTAACTGACACATCTCTCTAACAAAAAATAAACAGAAATATTCAAATTAAATGACAACTATAGACCATTCCATCCAAACTCTGCACAATACACATTATTCCCAGCAGCCCATAGAGCTTTCCCCAGAAGAGACCACATATTCTGAGACAAAGCAAGCCTTGACAAATACAAGAAGCACTTGCTTGCAGCCTACCTCACCACAGTGGAATAAGACTACAAATCAACAAGAGAACCCCTAGAACACACACAACCACAGGAAGACTAAACAGCACCTTCCTGAATAGCAAATGGGTCCTAGAAAAGGAAAGGAAAACAAAAACAAAAACACAAAAATGACTACCTTCCATCAAATAGAAAGAAAAACACAGAACACCAAAACCGACAGGACATAATGAAAGTAGTCCTAAGAGATAAGTTTGTAGCGCTAGCTCTAAATGCCTACTTTAAGAAGCCAGAGAAGTGTTTGGAGCTAAGATGAAAGGATGGACTATCCAGAGACTACCCCACCCGGGGATCCATCCCCTCATCAGCCACCAAACCCAGACACTATTGCACATGCCAGCAAGATTTTGCTGAAGGGACCCTGATATAGCTGTCTCGTATGAGGGCATGCCAGTGCCTGGTAAATACAGAAGTGGATGCTCACAGTCAGCTATTGGATGGAACACAGGGTCCCCAATGGAGGAGCTAGAGAAAGTACCCAAGGAGCTGAAGGGGTCTGCAACCCTATAGGTGGAACAACAATATGAACTAACCAGCACCCCCAGAGCTCGTGTCTCTTGCTGCATATATAGCAGAAGATGGCCTAGTCAGCCATGATTGGGAAGAGAGGCCCCTTGGTCTTGCAAACTATATATGCCCCAATACAGGGGAATGCCAGGGCCAAGAAGTGGGAGTCAGTGGGTAGGAGAGCAGGGGAGGGGGCAGGGGAGAGGGTATAGGGAACTTTCGGGATAGCATTTGAAATGTAAATAAAGAAAATATCTGGGCTGGAGAGATGGCTCAGAGGTTAAGACTTCTCTTCCAGAGGTCCTGAGTTTAATTTCCAGCAACCACATGGTGGCTCACAACCATCTGTAATGAGATCTGACGCCCTCTTCTGGTGTGTCTGAAGACAGCTACAGTGTACTTACGTATAATAAAAAATCTTTAAAAAAAAGAAAAAGAAAATATCTAATAAAAGAAGAAGAAGAAGAAGAAGAAGAAGAAGAAGAAGAAGAAGAAGAAGAAGAAGAAGAAGAAGAAGAAGCAGCAGCAGCAGCAGCAGGAGAAGCAGCAGCAGCCGCCGCCAGAGAAGTAGCACATGCCTTTAATCCCAACAGAGAGTCATATCTCTGTGAGTTCAAGGCCAGCCTGGTCTACAAAGTGAGTTCCAGGACAGCCAGGGTTACACAGAGAAACCTTCTGGTCTCAAAACAACAACAACAAAAACAAGCAAAACCCACAAACAAACAAATAAATAAGAAGAAAAAGCCAGAGAAAGCTCAAATAAATAATGATTACATCTTAGAGCTCTCAAAATGGAAAATTAAGCCAAATCCCAAGTCAGTAGATAAAAAGAAATCAAGATCAGGGCATAAATTAATTAAATGGGAACAAAGATAGCAACACAAAGAATTAATGAAACAAAAAGTTGGTTTTTTGAAAAGTATGATTGACAAACCCTTACCAGTCTAATCAAAAGGCAAAGATTAATAAAATTAAAGATAAAAGGAGAGCCTCTACAGAGATACCAACAAAATTCAGAAAATCATTAAGTTTTATGATTTTGATAATGGGTATCATAAATAAAAAACTAAATCCAAATAAAAAATAAAAAATAACCCCAAACCTATTGGTTAACTCTTTGTTTGTTTGTTTTTGAGACAGCTCTGTATTCAGCCTTGGCTGTCCTGAAGCTCTTGTAGACCAGGGTGATTTTTGAACTGGGGGCTAAATGTGATGGCACAGCCTTTAATCCAAGCAGAGGCAGGAAGTTCAAGGCCAGCCTGGTCTACAGAATAAGCTCCAGGATAGCCAAAGCTACACAGAAAAAAACCCAGTGTTAAAAAAACAAAAACAAACAAAAAAACTCAATAACGGAATTCATTCTATAGATACTTGTAACTAGTTAATAATGGATATTGGGGGCAAAAATGGCTTTTTTTCCATAACACCATTAATAAGCAAACTTGTCATGAGCAGAAACTGGTACAGGTTAGGAATGCCTTATCAGACAAGGATATTTCACTGAAGAGTAAGGCAAATTAAGAAAAAGTTTATTAATGTGTAAAAACTCCCAGGAATTTGGCTTTTGTGCCATTAACTTTCAGTGAAGAAAAAAATTATATAATTTGTGTGTTAATTTCAAATAGAAATATAAATGAAGCACTGGAAATTATGTGTATTTGCACGGGTGCATTTGCACAAGTGTACACATACACATCATATTGCATATGTGTTGGTCAGAGGATAAGCTGGAGTCACTTCTCTCTATCCACCATGTGGTCCTGGGGGTTAAAGTCATTCTTCAGGCTTAGTGGCAGAAGCCCTGACCTGATGACCTGCTTCCAGCCCTTGAAAATTATTTTTAAGCATTTGTTTAGATAGATGTGATTTATGACATAGCTCATTAGCATACACTGAGCTATATCCTAAGAACATCTGTGGTTGTCCTACTACATGCTTCTGGTCAGGCACACTAGCAAACACTCAATAGTCCAAAGAACATTCCCTTTGTGTGTAGGTAGTTTGAATGAGTACATTACTGGAAATTTTCTTTGATGAATTTAGCATTAATATGCTAAGAATATGTATATTTAGTATGCATAGGCATATGTGCAGGCCAAACACCTATACACATAAAATAATGAAATAGTATATATTTTTAAGTAATGTGGAAGAGGAGGAAAAGGCAAAACAGAGGAATGGTTGTGGCTGCTGCTGTTGCTGCTGAAACTACACGTGACTTAAAACTTTAGAGAATGTTTACACCGGACACGAGGTCACTCAGCTAATGAAGTTCTCCAGACTTCTCATTGTGTCCATGGAATTCTAATATTGTCATGCTGTATTTATGACAGTTCTTCTGTTTGATGTAATTGTGAAGGTCACTGACTTAAAGCCTGGCCCGTTTTCTTCCCTAGACAGTACGTAGTGACGGACGGTTCATTCTAAGAACTATTGCTAAGAACTATTTACACTATCCAACCCGCTCATGTACTTACATGTTACCATACACTGTCCTGTCCCTGCTTTTAAACTAATATCCTATAACATCAACTGTATCATTTAACCACTGAAAATGTATAATACAGGGGCACTAATTATATTCTTGTGTGTGAACAGCTGCTATTTTCAAAGCATTTTCATTATCCCGAACCAAAAAAAAAAAAAAAAAAAATCTGTATCAGTCAATAACTTCTCACCATGTCCTTTAAAAACTGTACAGCTTCAAAGGACTTAACTTTCAAGTTACAATATGCTGCCACCAGGTGGCAAGAGCGAGTCATGGCTGCCCATGACTGCTATGGAAGGGCGGCATCACGAACTTGTGGCATCACGAAAACTTAAAATAGTAACACCATCTATACAATGAAACTTAAGCTCACTATTTTGTATACTTGCTTATTTTTTTACATGCATTGATGCTTTGCCTGCATGTATTTCTGTGTAAGAATGTCAGATCTCCTGTACCTGGAGTTACAGAGAGTTGCGAGCTGCCTGTGTGCTGGGAATTGAACCTAGGTCCTCTGGAAGAGCAGCCAGTGCTCGGAACCATCTTTCCAGCCCCAATAGTGAAGCTTTTATTTTCCCTCAAATTAAGGGAACATACTGAGAAGCATGAGTGATAGAGCTACTATTTAGTATGTGATTCAGTCCCAACAAGTACCATAGAAAATAGACCTTTAATAACTAAACTCATGTGAACTTTAAATAAATGAAGTTAGGGAGAGTGTTTAAAGTGGGGCTGGAGAGATGGCTCAGTGGTTAAGAACACTGACTGCTCTTCCGAAGGTCCTGAGCTCAATTCCCAGCAACCACATGGTGGCTCACAACCATCTGTAATGAGATCTGACGCCCTCTTCTGGTGTGTTGAAGACAGCTGCAGTGTACTTACATATAATAAATAAATATTTTTTAAAAAAGAAGAAAAGGTTTAAAGTGGAGAAAAGGAAGGCTGGTGGTGGAAGCATACACCTTTAGTTAGAGCACTTGGGAGACAGAGGCAGGCTTATCTCTGAGTCTAGTCTACAAAGAGAGTTCTAGAACAGCCAGGACTATACAAAGAAATCCTGTCAAAATAAGCAAAACAAACAAAAACAAAAACAAGGAAAAGAAAAGGACTCTAAGCTAGTGACTGTGTCACTGACTTAACCATCGCTTTACCTTGCAAAGTTTCAAAATTAAAAGTTCTAATCAGATACCAAATAATTCCCAATTTTTTTGGGGGGGTGGAGTGGGGGACAGTTAACTGGGCACTGATTCCACGGTGAGCAGTGTGTTCATCCACCACTGAGGCCTTCCACCCAGCTTCGCTTTTTGCTTATTTGGGGTAGGATGCGGGGTGGCTGGCCCTGAACTTGGCCGTTCTGCTTCTTCTTCCCCAAATGCTGAGGTTATGACGGCGCACACCATCATCCCTATGTTTTGTTTTGTCTGCTTCATACCCCACACTGGCCTCAAATTCAAGATCCTCCTGACTCAGCCTCCTAAAAGTTGCAATAACAAAATGTCCAATTCCAAAGTGATTTTTAGCAAGAAAATTATTTATCTAGATCCATTTCATGGGAAAGATCTTTGGCTTTAAATTCATATATTAGCCCACATGTTCCAAACAGCCAAACAGCTGTGAACAGGAGCAGCAATGCTGGAGGAAAACAAATACCTTACTTAGAAATCTACCCCAGAACTGTAGGGACAAGCACAGCAGGCGAGGCACAGGCATGGAACGTTACCCACAGACTAAGGAACAGAATGAACCACACAACTAAAGCTACCTGGATTCTCAACAAAAGGGACAAGGCGCACCCTGCAGAAAAGGCAGTCTTTCCAGCAAACAAACAGTGCTGGGAAAGCCAGATATGAAGAAAACTGAAATTAGATTCCTATCTCTCACTCTGCATAAACACCAATGGAAATGATCAAAGTCAGGAAAACATTTCAGAGTGGAGGCACAGACAATGATTTTCTGAATACAACTCCAACGGCTCAGGAAATAATAACAGGAATTGAGAAATGGGGACTGCAACAAATTAAACAGCTCAACCCAGCAAGGGAAACAATCAAGAGTGAAGAGACAGACTGCAGACTGAGAGGAGAAATTCACCAGCTGTTCATCATCAGGGAATTAATATACAAAATACATGAACTCAAAAAACTCTGGTACAAAAGAACAAATAATATAAGTAATAAATAAATAGAAATTTCTCAAAAGAAAACACAAATAGTCCTTAGCTGAGCACAGCTTTAATCCCAGCACTCAGGAAGTAGAGGCAGGCATTCTAGACTAGACTGGTCTACAGACTGAGTTCCAGGACAGCCAAGGCTACAAAGAGAAACCCTGTCTCTTGACATAGACAGACAGACAGACAGACAGACAGACAGACAGACAGACAGACAGACAGACAGATAGATAGATAGATAGATAGATAGATAGATAGATAGATAGATAGCAGGCAGGCAATTAGTTCATAAAAGCAAGAAAAAATGTTCAACATCTTTACTCATGGGGAAATTTGCAAATTAAAAGTATGCTGAAGGTTGGAGATATAGATAAATTGGTAGTGTGCTTGCCTAGTTGTACAAAGCCCTGTGTTTGAACCCCAGCATATAAACTGGGGTACAGTGGTAAATGCTTGTAATAGCAACACTATGAAGGCAGAGGCAAGAGGACCAGTGTTCAAGGACAGACAGAGATAGATGAGATCCTGACTCAAAACCTTCATTGAGAACAGTACATGATGGTACGAATCTAGAATTCCAGCCCTGGTGAAGCTGAAGGATTGAAAGTTCAAAGCCAGCCTGGGCTATATCGCTAGACCCTGTTTCACGAAACAAAAGAACTCAAAAAAAAAAAAAAAGTCTTTAGTCTCCCAATTGCAAAGATTATAGGCACAGGTGAATACACCTAACACTCTTCATAACCCAGGCTAGTCTTGAACTCATGAAATCCTTATGCTCCAGCCAGGGCCATCATGTTTGGCTTGTCTTTTGTATTCTTTAGACTAGCCATTGTGATTAGAGTGAGTTGGGAGTTGAACTCAGGACCTCTGGAACAGCAGTCACTGTTCTTAACCACTGAGCCATCTCTCCAGCCCTGCTTGTTTTTAAATCACAGAAACAGGAAAGGAAACTAAGATTTGTATTTATGCTGATAAACAAAACCTGTTATTGTCATCCAACAGCTACAACTATGAACAAAGCCAGGGCCTGAGAAACGGCTCTGTATGTAAGAGTATATATGTTACTTTCCCAGGGACTGCTACTCCAGAAAGAGAGAGGGGGGAAATGAGGGCTAGGGGCATAGACCGGGGGTAGGGCACAGCCTAGTAAGCAAAAGCTGTGGCATCAACCCTCAGAACCACAAGAAGTTGGAAAAGGGGAAATGGGGAAGGGCAGAGGGCAGTAAGAAAGGAGGCTTGGGATGATTGGTAGGTCAGCAGGAGCTGAAGTCTCAAATCAGAGAAAGTAAGAGACTGAAAAGACATTGGATAAGTTCAAATGTGGTGGTGGTGAGGGTGTGGCTCCAACAGGAAGAAGAGGAAAAATGCAAGCCAGCTTTGTGTCTCTACAGGGTCCTGGCTCCCTCTGCGTTCTCAGAGCTGCACTTACAATGTACAGCACCAAAGCTGTGGTGTTTATATTCTTTGTGTGCCACATATAGGGGTCTGAAGACAACTTGTTGGCAGTCAGTTCTCTCCTTTTACCATGTGGGTTCCACATATCAAACAAGCTATCAGACTTAGGGATAAAACAATCACCCACTTGCTGGCTTATGAGGCACATTTTGGAGGTGGGATAAAAATGAAAAGGACTTAGAAGCCAGAGGGTGGTGGCAAGTGCCTTTATTCCCAGCATTCTGGAGACAAAAGCAGGAGGATCTCTGTGAGTTTGAGGCTAGCTTGGTTTATAGAGCTAGTTCCAGGACAGCCAGGGCTACACACGCACACACACACACACACACACACACACACACACACAGAAACGAGGGGGGGGCAGCCAGAAACAAAGGGAGAAAAAGAGAGGAAAAGAAAAGAAAGAAGAACTTGGAGAATGGTGTGGTGGAGAGAGATATACAAGAAAATTGCAGTTGCCGAACAATTCCCAGATTTCCCAGCTTAAGCAATTGAGTGCCATTTTCTGATGAAAGCTACTAGGAAGGAGGTAGTCTGCCTGGGTAATGATAGTATGGGACATGTAAAGTATGAACTTCTTGTAAAATACAAATCTAAGAATTCTCATCATGTAAGTGGTATTTATATCCCTGGCAACAAATGCTGTCATCTAGAAAAAGAACATAGAAAAGAAGAAAAGAGATGAGACACAGGCCCAAGTCCTAAGGATAAGGAAGTGATAGGGAAAAGAGACCCACCGAAACGTTTATATAAGCTGGGCAGTGGTGGCACATAGTCCCAGCACTTGGGAGGCAGAAGTAATTGGATCTCTGTGAGTTCAAGGCCAGCCTGGACTACAGAGAGTGCCAAGTCAGTCAGGACTGCACAGAGAAATCCTGTCTCAACAACAAAACAAAACAAAACAAAACAAAACAAAACAAAACAAAACAAAACAAAAAACAGATAAATGATAGAATTAGAGAAATACATACATATATACACTAATAAATAAACTCACAAATAAATATAAAAAAGAGAAACAGAAGAACTTAAAGGTGAACCTCTTCCTCGTCTGAGGACTTGGGTCTGTGCGCTCATCTCTTTGGGTACACGGTAAGTTTAAGATCAGTTGGGGTTCATGAGAGCCTGTCTCAAAGTGGCATAACAAACATATTTCTAGCACTTGAGAGACTGGGCCAACATGGCAGCCTAGGCTACAGAGCAAGGTACTGTTTCTAGGGCTGGTGAGATGGCTCAGCGGGTAAGAGCACCCGACTGCTCTTCCAAAGGTGCAGAGTTCAAATCCCAGCAACCACATGGTGGCTCACAACCATCCTTAACNAGATCTGACTCCCTCTTCTGGAGTGTCTGAAGACAGCTACAGTGTACTTACATATAATAAATAAATAAATCTAAAAAAAANAAAAGAGTACTTGTTCTTTCAGAGAATCTGGGTTCTATTCCCAGATGGTTCACAACTGTCTGTGACTACAAGTTCCAGGATGCACATGACACCCAGACATGCATGGGAGCAAAACAATCACACATGTACAGTAAACAAATAAGCAAATCTATAAATATAAATAAATATAAATATTAAAAAAAAAAAAGATACTGTTTCTGAGAAGGGAAGGAAAAGCCTGTCCTTTACAGCAGCTAAGAGACTGGAATCCCTGAGAAGGTAAAAGCTCTGTTAAAAGACCCAGTGAGAAGTAGCCTGGTGTCCCTTAGTTGGTAAGTCACTCACTGATGGCAGGAAAGAGCAGCTTCAGGGATAGAAGAAAGGATCAAGCTGAAGGGGCTGAAGGTGGCTAGCTTCACCAGAAGCCTGTTTCTGACTCAGCTTCAGCCAGGAAGCAGGTAAGCAACTCCACCTTGATCCTGCTCTGCCAACCCCATCCTCAATGCAGAGCATATAGCTAGGCAGAACACTCTCCCGGCAGCACTCCATCCCTAGCCCTGGCTTCTTCAGACCACATCAGAACAAAGTGTGCTGACATTCCTTCTCCCAAACCATATAACCGTGCTCCACCTCGAATCACCAAGAAACACATGATTCATTCTCTGCAAAAGGCCCTTCTTGGGCTGTTCTTCAAAAGGTAACCACGCAAAAAATGTTATCTTGTATGTAATGCCAGACAAGTCATGAGAAAATAATGCTTTCCATTATGTCACTGAAACAAAATCTTTTTGTTTGTTTAAATAGGGTCTTGCTATGCACCTGGAACTATTCTGGAACTCAATGTGAAGACCAGGCTGGCCTCAAACTCAGAGATTCACCTGCTTCTAATTCCTGAGTGCTAAGATTAAAGTCAGGCACCATCACACATGACTGAAATACAAATCTTAGTCATATCTTAGAGCTCTTGTTTGCACTGGATGATGTGCCATACAGATCATCTCTTCAAGTAATCTACAATACAGACTCTGTGGAGACCAGACCCAGGAAAATGCAACACATGGCAAATGGACTAATTTGCACTGACTGTATCTTAAGGGGGTGGGGTTAATTCCAGCACTCCGGAGGCAGAGGCAGATGAATCTCTGACTCTAAGGCCAGCCTGGTCTAAAGAACCAGTTCCAGGACAGTCAAGGCTACACAGAGAAACCCTGTCTCCAAAAACAAGTGGGTTGGTGGGGGAAACGAACAAAGACAGAGACAGGAAATATCAAAACAAGTTAAAACACATTAGAATCCAAGGACTTGTAAATCTGGCTACATAATGGCATGAGGCTTTTTTTTTTTTTTTTTAATCGTCTTCAAAAAAGCATGTAACATAAAAAAAAGATAAACAAAAATTCCAAATGATATTTACAAAAATAAAGACAGTAGAGAAATATAGAGGCACTAAAATGCTTGTGTTTAAGTTATGTGGAGTAAAGGTACTACCTTTAACTCTGCTCCTGACAATGAGAAAGCCTTCATCTAACTGAACCAATAATGCAAGCAAGACCCTCAACATCATTAGTCACCAAATACAAAAGAAAACAAGACAGACCACTTTGTACCCACTAAAATACAGCAACAAATATTGACAGAGATGAGAGATAGGAGAGCCAAGGTTACTGCAGGAAGTAACCATGGTACAGATATGCTGGAAAGACTGGGAGGTCCTTGGGGTTAACCATAACTACCTGTGACCCAGTAATGCTGCGCCAAGGCAGGTTTATAGGCACAGTGGAGATGAGACATACGCTCATGTAAACCTGCCGTCACTCATGGGAGTCCAGTGGCTGAGGTGGATAGGCTATATACTTTGTTAATGGATCTAAAATAATGAAAAATTCAAATTATTCGAACCTCCTAATTTAAGGATAGCTGCTTCATCCATTATTTAACGCTGGCTGGATAAAATGTGATCTATACATATAATGAATATTGTTTGGTCATTAAAAAAAAGGAATAAAGCACGGATATTGTTCGTAAAGGTGCATATTTTTCTAATCCCATTTACATAAAAAGTCTAGAACAGAAAATCTAAGGACAGCCTAGGACTGCCTATACATGACTGCTGCTGGGTAAGGGCAGTGAAAATGTGTTCTTAGACAGGAGTGAGAGATACAGAAACTGAGTTTACTCTATGTAAGTGAACCGTGTCATGTGGGAATCTAGTGTGCAATGTCAAGTATGCTGTTTGCAGATTTGGCGTTTTGTCTTGTGTTTTTGAGACAGGTCTTACTCAGCATACCCAGAACCCAAGACCCAGCTAAAGTGTTATATGTTTTAAGGGAGTGAGACAGTGGACACCATGGCAGATTCTAAGGCACTTTTAATCTTCCATTTGTTTATTTGCTTGGCTACTCATTGTGGTGACTTACTGAGCTGCAAACTTGCAAAATGTCAATGTTTCTAAATGTGTATCATCCATGCAACCAAATGCAACATTTAAGAACCAGATAAATAACTAGATTAACTTGAAAAAAGGTTTTATATATATATATATGTATATACATACATATATATATATGAAGAGAATTTTCAAAACAACATATAGAGCTAGGCTCAGTGGCGTGGTGCATATTTAGCATACAGAAAGCTCTGAGCAAATCCTCAGCACAAACAAATACGATTACCACCTCACTGTTAGTAAAACCAGCACTACAAGAAGACTCACATGACCGTTTCTCACTCATCTCCACAGAACTCATACAATGCCTTTTGTTTCCCCAGTTACAAATGTCTAAATTTTTCACAATATTTATTTTGGTAACCAGAGGCAATGAATATATACCTTTTGCCCGTTTGCTTGTTTGTTTTGAGACATGATTTCTCTGCATAGCCATAACGATCCTAAAACTAACTCTGTAGACCTGCCTACCCTCCAACTCAGAGATACACCTGCCTCTGCCTCCCAAGTGTTGGAATTAAAGGAGTGCGCCACCAGTCAGGTAAGAATAAATGCTTTAAAGACAGTCATAGGGGCTGGCAAGACGGCTCACTGGATCCTGGGACTTCCCACCAAGCCTGGCGACCTGAGTTTAACCTCTAGGACAAACAGTAAGACCTACAGGTCAACCCTGACCTCCAAACCATAGCAATCGTATACACAAAAGCACACCTAACTAATGGGTTTTTAAATGTGCACTGGTATTTTGCTTGCATGTATGAGTGTGTGAGGGTGTCAGATCTTGGAGTTACAGATGATTCTGAGCTGCCATATGGTTGCTGGGAATTGAACCCAGGTCCTCTGGAAAAGCATTCAGTGCTGAACTACTGAGCCATCTCCAGCCCCCTAAAATAATTAAAAAAAAAAAAAACATTGGGCTGGCGAGATGGCTTAGCGGGTAAGAGCACTGACTGCTCTTCCAAAGGTCCTGAGTTCAATTCCCAGCATCCACATGGTGGCTCACAACCATCTGTAATGAAATCTGACGCCCTCTTCTGGTGCGTCTGAAGTCAGCTGCAGTGTACTTATGTATTATAATAATAAATAAATCTTTGGGCCCAAACAAGCAGGGACTGAGTGAGCGGAGTTGACCAGAGAGAGCAGGGCCAACCAGAGCGAACGGGGTGGACTGGAGCGAGCAGAGGTCCTAAAAATTCAATTCCCAACAACCACATGAAGGCTCACAGTCATCTGTACAGCTACAGTGTACTCACATACATAAAATAAATAAATCTTTAAAAAATTAAGTAAAAGTAGTTACTTAAACAAACAAACAAAAAAAGGATTCTGCACTGCTGCAAGCTGTAAGATGTGAGCTGTTTGTTCTACGCTGTCAGACCCTCCCCCCCCATGAGACTCTTGAGATGCTCACAAGCATATCTTATGGTAGACATCAAGAGAAGTAATGACAGTCTCAGGGCTGATCTGAAATCCCAATACCTGGAGGCTGGGGCAGGAGGACTGCCTTAAGTCTTGTTTTCTCTTTTGTCTTGTTTTCTTTCTCTGTGTGATCCTGGCTATGCTGGAACTCACTATGTAGACCAGGCTGGCCTGGAACTCAGAACCCCCTGCTATGCACTACCCCACCTACCTGAGACTTGCCTCAAAACTGGACTGGAGAGATCCTCTTGCAGAGGGCTGCCAGTTCTGTTCCCAGCGCCCACATCAGGCAGCTAACTTAGACTTGTAAATCTAGCTTCACTGGGTATGACTCTCTCTTCTACAAGGCATACACCTTTAATCCCAGAACTCAGAAGGCAGAGACAGGTAGAGGCAGGTAGATCTGTGAGTTCAAGTTCTAGGCCAGCCAGGGTTATATTGTGAGACCCTGAAACATTTGTCTTAAAAATGAAAAAAGAAAACAAAAAAAAAAAAGAGAAATTGACTTAAACAAAAACAAAATAGAGATGGGTATTACCTCTCACCACCAAATATTTTCCTACCTAATATTTGCTACCAAATCCTAATTAGCAGAAATGGCATGGGAAAAAATATAAAAGGCATTCTCTCTCATGAATACATATCAGAGCCCCAAATACCAATAAGTAAATCCAGAAGGGTGAGGCTTATTCTAGAAATTCAGAGGCAATACCATACTGAGAATAAAACTCAGGACAGAGCACTGAGGTAGGTGAGCGGAAAGCTCGTGGCACAGATCTGAGAGAAAAGCTCCGAGTGAATAAAAAACTGCCTTTCACTATCAGGCCTCAGCCACAGGCAATCCAACAAGCAACACCTCAAAAGACTCAAGTTATAGTTTAGTCTTTAGCTGCAATAGGAAAGAAAAATATGAAACAGGAAAATATTTAAAGGAATCTAAATTCACAGTGTCTGGCTATAAGAAAGCTGACTAACTGGAAAACCTAAGAAAACTATCAAAAAAAAAAATTCATCAAAACAAAACACCCCAAGAAATTCAGGTTACCAAGTCAATTCAGAGCCAGAACAGTCCACATCTACAGTCCTAGCCCTGGACCCTCAGGTAGAGGAAGAGGTTCACAAGTCTGAGGCCAGCCTGAACTACACAGATTCAATTACTTTAATTAGTTCAATTATAAAAAATCAGCATCTTTTTCTAACAGTATAATTCAAAGGACATGATGAAAAGTTCTTGTCAAAAGCCATAATAAAGTTTTATAGGATTAGCAGCAGGTGGTGGTAGCCCTTGCCTTCAATCCTAGCACACAGGAGGAAGAGGCAGGTCTCTGAGTTTAATGCTAACCTGGTCTACAGAGTGAGTTCCACAACAGTGAGCACTATACAGAGAAACTGTCTCAAATAGTCTGTATTTACTGGTCTGTATGGTGTGTCCATGTGTACAAACATGTCACACAACACATGGAGCTCAGAGGGCAACAAGCAGATTTATCTTCCTCCACATGGACCCTATTACCTCTATCTTCCGCACAGTGCTCATGAGAGGCTCCTCTGGACGAGCAAAAGCGAGGTCTCTGAGCAGTCCTGTGGGAAGGCAGCAGTCCCACATGCCCTAGTTAGAGCATGATAGTGGTGCCACTCAACAGACAACACCCAGTACCAGGCAGCCTCCTTGGAAATGCACAGACACCTCTTGGTAATCAGCATTATATCAGAAGTAATTTTTCTTTTAAAATAAAAGAATTTAACTTTTACTCCAAATATAACAAAACTAACAAGAAGAGCTCATTTTGTACTGGGAATCCATCATCTTAAACAATGGAGGTAGGGAGCTGGAGAGATGGCTTGGCAGTTAAGAGCACTGAATGCTCTTCTAGGGGACCTGGGTTCAATTCCCAGCACCCCATGGCAGCTCACAAGTGTCTGTCAAGATCTGACACCGTCACACAGACATACATATGTGAAGCAGGCAAAACATAAATGCCTATAAAATAAAAACAAATTATTAAAAAGGACAATGAAGACAGAACCTCTTTGCTAGAAGCTTACTTTTCCAAATTGTACAAACACTACCCACCCTCTTAGGGGCAGGGAGAAATATCTACCACATTCTACCTTTAACTTTTTTTTTTTTTTTTTAAGATTTATTTATTTATTATATGTAAGTGCACTGTAGCTGTCTTCAGACACTCCAGAAGAGGGCATCAGATCCCATTACAAATAGCTGTGAGCCACCATGTGGTTGCTGGGAACTGAACTCAGGACCTCTGGAAGAAAAGTCAGTGCTCTTAACCACTGAGCCATCTCTCCAGCCCCATATTTCTTGCAATCTCAAAACCTGCATCCTTAGCCATCCCCAACCACCACCACATACATATTCATATTCTCTCTCTCTCTCTCTCTCTCTCTCTCTC
>NC_034611.1:49010596-49015596 GCF_900095145.1 Mus pahari
GATGGTTGTGAGCCACCATGTGGTTGCTGGGATTTGAACTCCGGACCTTCGGAAGAGCAGTCGGGTGCTCTTACCCACTGAGCCATCTCACCAGCCCAAGGAAACACCTTTATATCTCAAATGTGCTTCTAAATGATTTTGGTATGAGGCTGCCGAGGTGGCTCACCAGATAAAGGCACTTGCCACCAAGCCTACCAACCTGAGTGTTTGATCTTTGGGACCTACATGATATAGGCTGTCCTCTAACTCAGGTGCACACATATACACCCAGACAGACAGACAGACGAAGACAAAAATAAAAATATTCTGGTATGGTAGTTCATTTCTACCCATGTCTTCCCCCTTTACACTTTTCCAACAGCTCCAAAACTCTTAAAATGACTTCTGGGATAAATGAAGTAGCTTAGCAGGTAATCTGAGAGTTCCAGTCCCAGACCCAGGTAGAGGTGGCAGCAGAGAACAGAATGCACACAGCTGTCTTCGGAACAGATACCCACTGTGGCACATTTGCTCATAGAGTCACTCACACACACACACACATACACACAAATTAATAATAATAATAGGTTCTAAAAATTATTATTGCTCCTCTTCATTCATTTCTGTGTGTGCAGTAGGCTCTCATGTAGGGCCAGAGGACAGCTTGCAGGAGTTTACTCTCTCTCTTTACCCTGTGGGTTCCCAGATCAAACTCTTGTCATCAGGGTTAGTGGTCAGTGCTTTACCGCGACTAGTATCCTGCTGGCCCTAATCTAAAAACGGAAATAACAACAACAACAACAACAAAAACCAACCAACCAAACAAACAAACCTTTAAAAATAGTATCTGTTAGCAGGAAGAAGTGGTAAGACACTATAAACCCACCACAGGGAGGTAAAAGCAGGCCTGCACTACCTAGTAAGACTTTATCTCAAAAACAACAAAATCGGGGTTGAGGGGATGGCTCAGGATTGAGGGATGGGTAAAGAGCTCACTGTGCGAGCAAGCATAAGGACCGGAATTTAGATCCCTAGCACCCGCATAAATAACCAGATGCAAGGACAGCTGCAAACATCAGCCCTGGGAGAGCAGAAACCTGTCTCAGAGCAAGGAGTGACCTGGCCCCATGCAGGTGAGTGTTTGGAGTGTGTGTGCTACCAGTTCTGTCAAATAAGCTAAAACCAGAATTCTGGGGGGGGGGGGGGGGTTGTCTTTTGTTTTTTGCTGGGGGGTAGCCAGGAGGGTGATTAGAAGGGAACAGTCTCGAGTCCTCTAGTCTGCACTCACCCCTGGTATGTAACAAAAGCTGTCCTTGAACTCCTAGCCATCCTGCTCCTGCCTCCCAGGAGCTGGGATCACAGAAATGTGCCACCACATTGGTGCAGAATTCATTTCTACATTTGCTGTTTTACCAAAACTTATATTCAAAATACATACAGCATTACCTGAACATTCCAGGTCAATGTTCAATTCTGACTTCAGAGGTTGTTGCTGTCTGGGGTAAGGACTTGCACACGCTAGTCAAATGCTCCACCACTGTTCTCCAAGTTCACCTCTGTCTCATCTCAACCGCAACTTAATTTGTTCTATGCTGGTCTTAGACATAGGTTTCTCTTTCTTTCTTTGTTAACAGCAGCTTCTAGCTAAGTCTTAAAGACATCATAACTGACAGTAGCAATTCCTAGCTGCTCCCACAGTGCATGCAGTTTTAGAGAAGCCATGAAGTCAGGTAAGTTCTTAGCTCGTGTCCTTGCTATTAACACAGTTAACAGTGTCTTCGCTAAGAACCTGAAAACAGCACACCCCAACTCAGCAGTTCTCAACCTTCCTAACGCTGTGACCCTTTAATACAGTCCCTCATATTGTGATGACCCCAATATGCTACTTCATAGCTGTAATTTTGCTACTGTTGTGACTTCTAATGTAAATACCTACATTTTCTATTAGGAGATTCCTGTGAAAGGGTCTTCAATCCCCCAACCCCAAAGGGGTCTCGACCCACAGGCTGAGAACCACTGCTATAGTTCCATTCTGAAGCTAGATTTGTTAAGAAACTCAAACCAGTGTGAGTCTGCATTCTCAGACAACTCTTCAACTGCCTGCACTAACCCGTCTTCACCCCACCTATCCAGAGAAAGACCTTCCTTCTATGAATTGATTCTATGTTGTTAGTAATTTTGAGAGACAGAATTCATTTTTTTTCTAAGTACCAACAAGTTAACTAGGGCAGAGATTGAGTTGGTAACTCAGAACCCAAAGCAGGCCATTTTTCTAAAGGCAGTAAGTGTGACAGTTAACTCTGGACATTCAAATCCACTTTTCCACAGAGCGTTTTCTAGTTTCCTAGAACAACGCAGCCCAGGAACTTATTCAGAACACAATGTGTAACTGCTTAGGAGATCATTCTATGAGACTCCTACTGGAGGCCACTTATGACCTGACTACTGACAGAAACAGCGAGCCCTGAGAGCAGTCTGGGGCAGTTCACTTGGGGATCGCTATGCCAATTATCTGTCTCAAACATCAACACAACTCCAGGCTCCCTAACGCTTGGGGTGTTCAGAGTCTTATGCTGCTGAATTAAGAAATATGCTTGTACTTCAGCATACAGCAAAACAGAATTAACCAGAAATTCAGGTGATGTGTAAATGAGTCAGGGTTCTTTAGAGTCACAGAACTTTAGCCATCACAGTGTGTACACATCAGCCAAGGCAGAGAGGTCAAAGGTCTCACCCACCACTCTGTTCTGAGGCCAGGCCTCTCTCTTTTTCCTGCTTCCCTTTCCTGTTGCCCTTCAGTACACTCCAGGCTAGGAGACCTGTGCACCTCTACCCTGCCATAGAAGTGCTGGGGTCACAGGCACACTCAGCTGGGTCTAGGTTTTTATGTGAGTTCCAGGAATCTTGCATGCCAAACACTTTTACCCATTGAGCCATTTCATAAGACTGGAAAGAAATGGGGGGGGGGAGGTTATAGGGAACTTCCAGGATAGCATTTGAAATGTAAATAAAGAAAATAAAAAATAATAATAAAAAAAAGAAAAAAAAAAAGACTGAAAAGAAATTAAGGCTAAAATCCCCACACTAAAATATCTATTCTTACACTGATTTGGGGATGGGAAGACTAGAGTATTGTACTATAAACACACACACACACACACACTCAGAAGGTCCTACGAGCACAGTCACATTTTTCTTTAACAAGTTTGCATACACAGCCAAACAAGCATTTGGTTAAGATTCTAGAACAGGACAGCTAGGGCTACACAGAGAAACCCTGTCTCAAAAAAAAAACAAAAACAAACAAACAAAAAAACCGATTCTAGAACAGGCAGTGGAAGGTAGCGCACACCTTTAATCCCAGCACTTAGGAAGCAGAGGCGGGCAGATCTCAGTGAGTTCGAGGACAGCCAGGGCTACACAGAGAAACCCTGTCTCGAAAAAAACAAAATAACAAAACAAAAAGATTTTAGGACTACAGAATATGAGAGGTTCTATAAAAAGATTCCAGGACTTATGATATAGCATGTCCAAAGCTCTGAGTTCAATTCCTAGGACTTTTTTTTAAAAAGCAATTTTAATAAGCCTAATTCAAGTTGACTTTACTCAAGGACACATACACAGTTCCTACTTTTTTTTTTCTTTTTTCTTTTGTGCCCTTTTTAAAGATTTATTTATTTAATGTATATGAGTACATCATTGCTCTCTTCAGACACACCAGAAAAGGGCATATAATCCCATTATAGATGGTTGTGAACTACCATGTGGTTGCTGGGAACTGAACTCAGGACCTCTGGAAGAGCAGTCAATGCTCTTAACCGCTGAGCCATCTCTCCAGCCCCCAGTTCCCACTTCTAAAATGAAAAAGTAAATAATGAAGTTGGGCTCACACCTGTACACCAGAAGCCTAAGAGTTCACAGCAGCCTGGGACCCTAAGTCACACAAACCCTATCTGGAAGGAGGGGGAGGAGGTGAAGGAGAAGGGGGGGAGAAAAGGGAGGAGAAGAAATGAAAAATCATCAATCTCAGCGTGAGTAATTTAGAACTTTCAAAACACATGAACTTGTCAGGAGGGACAAAGACTTCATATTTTTGCTAGGTTTAGTAGTGCAAACCTGTAATCTCACTTGGGGGTCAGAAACTGAAGGATACATTCATCCTCAGTATTTTGTAACTAACTACTGAGTTAGGAAAGTCCTCTCCGCCGGGCATGGTGGCACACGCCTTTAATCCCAGCACTTGGGAGGCAGAGGCAGGAGGATCTCTGTGGGTTCAAGACCAGCCTGGTCTACAGAGTGAGTTCCAGGACAGCCAGGGCCACACAGAGAAACCGTGTCTCAAAAAACCAAAAATCCAAAAAAAAAAAAAAAAAAAACCATCTACTCTCCATCTATCAGTGAGATGCAGTGAAGAACACCAGATAAGAGATCCTAAAAGTACAGCCGCCGCCTCAGCCCTATCCCAGGTGACCCTGTTGTAGGGGCAGTGCTGTGTGAGGGCCAGGGCCTTGTGCATACCAGGCAAACACTCTACCACTCAGCTATATCCCCAGTTCCACAGGTAGCACCACTAGAAGCTGTGTGTGTCTACTAAGCTGTTTAACCTCTCCATGCTCCAGTTTCTTCATCTGTACAGTAAGTATGACAGGAGTATATACCTTAGAGGACTACAGTGAGGATTAATTAATCAATCCACGTAAGTTACTTACAATAGAGCCTCACAAAATAAGCACACTTTAACGGGCCAGTGTTGTTATGTGGAAATCTAGATGGGCTTGACGACTCCTGTCTGTGACTCCAGCACACAGGAGGCAGAGGCAAGGTTGCTTTATAATCCAAGAGTTTGAATGGCAGATACGGTCAGCCTGGCCAAGTGGTAAGACCAAGACCAAGGAGACATCTTGCTGCAAATATCAATGTGGACGGGGCCTACGGAATGGTACCCAAGGCTCACCTCTGGGCTACATGTGTTGGCAGGGTTGGGGAAGGAGGAAGAGTGGGGAAATCAGCTGACAGAAAAG
>NC_034611.1:49020596-49038462 GCF_900095145.1 Mus pahari
ATTTGGCTTTCTAGAACAGTCATTCTAGCAATACAAACATAAAGGTAAACAGCTACCTACACACCTTTTTCTAAAGTAATTTTCGATTATAATTTCAGATTAGAAAAAAAAAAAAATGTCCCAGGCACAGTCTTGTGCTTTTTAAAGCTTCAAGTACCTTGCAAGTAGTAGATTTAAAAGTCTGAAACACACTCTCGTCAGCATTACAACAATGCTCCATTATCCACTTTTGGATGCTGTCTCCAGATAATTTTTAATCCCCGCCTGACTTTTCCTTACCAACAAGAACTTGGATACCATCTTTACCCTGCCTGCCCCCATTACTTGCTTGTGCTTAGGGAATTATAATTACAGTGATCCTGCCTCTCAGAACATCCGCGAAGCACAAAGCCTCTTTGTAGGATTTCGGAAGGGTGTGCTCTCGCAGCTCTCAGGAGGATGAGTGGCAGCATGAGGAAGGAGAGCTGCAGCTGCTGTGGTGGGCTCAGTTTGGCCTGGTACTATTCCTAGGGGTTTTCTTTTCTCTGCCCTACAACCCCTTTCTCTTTTTCTTCCTTTTCTTTTCTTTTTTTTTTTTTTTTTGTTATTGTTGTTGTTGTTGCTTGGTTGTTTTGTTTTGTTTTGTTTTGAGACAGGGTTTCTTTTCTCTGTGTAGCCCTGGCTGTCCTGGAACTCACTCTGTAGAGCAGGCTGGCCTTGAACTCAGAAATCCGCCTACCTCTGCCTCCCATGCGCCACCACGGCCCGGCTCTCTTTCTTTTTGAGACAAACTCTTGCTATGTAGCTCCGGCTGACCTAATAATACTCACTATGCAGTCTAGACTGGCCTCAGACTCCCGGCAATCCTCCTATCTTACTCAGCCATACTCAGCCTTCAGGGGTCTTCTCCAGGGTGACCATCAAGAACCCTGCTCAGCCTCTACACTCCCTGCATGGGGATAAGGGAGGAGCAGAGTCCATCCCAACAGACAGGCACAATCACTAAGCCCAGAGTGGCCAGGAGCAGAGAGACTAGAGAAGAGGAAACAGATGACCCTGGCCTGCAGTGTACCCCTGGCCCCTCTGGAACCTCAGCAGCCGAGGCCTCACTCCAGGGAATTGGTGCACGCTGGGCCTGGGCTTCACTGTCACTACTGGGAGATGCCCACATATGGATGGAAGCAACGTAAAAATTTATGGAGGACACAAACTTAGTTTTTATTTTAAGCAAGATAACCCAAAAGCCAAACAAAGAGACAAACAAAAATAGGTGTTTGTTGATCATGAGCATCTCAAATTAGTGAAGGCAACTCTGAAATGAAACGTGTTTTACTTTCAGCCTACCCACCCTTGACGCTAAAAGGCACTAAAGCAGAATGAGACAGGAACCATCTCTTCTTCAACTCTAGGAACACACAAAGCCCACGCAGAACACACCCCACCACCTGGCTACTCTTCCTTTCATACACACATACGTCTCTTCCTCTTACCACTTTTCTCCATTTGTCTCAACAAAATCCAATTATTATATTCAGGGAAACACATGCATTTTCACTCCTTTATTTCTACACATATTTTACCACAAAAGCGAAAAGTGCAGAAATAGTCCTCTGCATTCTGGCTTGCCCTAAACAGAACACAGTGAAGCCCATCACCCTACACCTGCCCCTCATCACCTCAGTCTCCACTCTACCCCAAATAGCACTCCTATCCAACAAAGGAAACAGTTCCATCACGTTGGATGAGGTCTACAGTTAAGATCTGTAGATCCAGCCGGGCGTGGTGGCGCACGCCTTTAACCCCAGCACTCGGGAGGCAGAGACAGGCAGATTTCTGAGTTCGAGGCCAGCCTGGTCTACAGAGTGAGCTCCAGGACAGCCAGGGCTATACAGAGAAACCCTGTCTCGAAAAAAAACAAAACAAAACAAAAAGATCTGTAGATCCTCCTTGGGTGGGCATAAGGCCATTTTATTTTCAATGAACATTTCTATTTACATATAATTTCTTCAAAATTTCCTTGTGGACATCAACAAACATACAATGGGCTTCTCTCTCCACCACCTCATTCATGTTTTGAAATAATAAAAAGGCCAACAGAGCCCACTTCACATGCTGCTCTCCCTCCAGCTGCAGGAGCATCACTTGACCATGACAACCGTTCTGGAAAGCACCCTGCCATCATTTGCAAAGGCAGCCGGTCTATCCCTGGTACACAGCACTCCTCCCTCTCCCCAAGAAAAAAATGAAACAGCAGGAAGCACCGACAGTAACTTAATGGAAAAGAAATGGGTAAATACTTTTTAAATTGGCTAAAAAGCCTCAGGTCTCCGAAATTCAGGAATGATACGCTAGTATGAATGAAAAACAGAGATAGAAAAAGAACATTCTACCTCCCAAAGTGACCGCTGCAAGAACCTAAGAGCAAGCATGGGATGCGGCTACATTGTTTAACAATGTTGTCCTTACAGATTTCTCTCATTATGTTTTTCCATAAACCACTTCCTACTTGTTCTGTATTATTTCTCCAGTCTCATAAAAAAGTTTATCACATAAAGCTGAAATCTTTGATTCCGGTTAATGTAGTGTTAAAAAGGCAAGACTGAAATCCTTTTAAGGATACGTTCAGGTGGAGAGCCAGGAATGTGTGTCAGTTGTAAACTTACAGTTTATTGAGACTCTAGGTTCAACTCTCAGAACTACCAAAACAAAGATTGGGGATATCGGCAGAACATCTGCCAAGCATACACAAAGCCCTGTACCTGATGCCCTGCATGAGTAAAAGCAGAACTGTAATCCCAGCACTCAGGTGGCACAGAACCATCAGAAGCTCAAGGCCAGACCAGACCAGACAGCAACTCTGGGACAAACCTGAGAAGCGTGAAACCCTGGCTCAAAACGGCAAACAAGAAAAACTCACAGCAAATTCTTTTAGAGCCTCAAACCCAGCACCAAGCCAGCCTTCAACCCAGACTCAGAGTTAAGTGTAGAGGACACAGTCACTGCTGGACCCAGGGGCCCCCGAGCTGGCAGGCCGGACTAGTTAATGCTCCAGTGTGAGACTGGGAAACATGGCCCCCTTTGAGGGAACAGAGTGTGTTGTTTTTCATTTGTCCTGCCTGTGGAAGCCAGAGAAGAACCTGCAGGCGTTAGTTCTCTCCTTCTACCATGTGGGTCTCAGGGATCAAACTAAGGCCACTGGACAGTGGTAGCAAACAACGTCACCCACTGAGCCATGGTGCCAGCCCTTAGTTGCTTATCCTGACAAAAGGGTCCACTCTCAGCTGCCACCTGAAATAGCTGGTCTGTTCTGGAGATCATGTATGTAGTCCTATAGAGCAGTCTTGCTTAAAATTAACTTAAAAAAAAATAGAACCTCCTGGAGCCATGCTGCACTTCTAAAACAAACCCATCAGAAAGCACTTCAACAAAAACAGGCATTTCACAGAGTTCATCATCAGAAACTCACCTTTAATATAAAGTTCTTAAATGAATTGAGACTAAAAGTCTAACATCTAAGGAAAACTAGTAAATTTGAGAGAGGAAACTTCTAAGTCAAGGGATAAGCAATCATTTCCTAATACCCAAACCTTCTCTCATGGTTTCAAATGCTGAAGCTCAAATGTAGATAATAAGCCAAAACACTACAGGAACCTCCATTATCTGCAGAGGATAAACCAATGTGCTCTTAAGAAAGGCGTGAGACCTGAGAGCTGCTCATCAGGTAAAGGTACTTGCGGTAACCTCCGTGGAACCCCTGGGGCCTGCATCCACCCCACACACTAAGTAAATACATAAGTGTGAAAAGAAAAGGGGGCCTGAGGGCTGGAGCACAGCCAGTGACAGAGTGCATGCCTGTTAGCATGGGCCAGGCTGAGACCAACCCCCCAGGCCCTCCTAAACTACACACATTTACCATTTGAGGTTTGCTTCTGTTAGCCCTCTTGTTTATTCTTCTCCCAACTATAAAAAGACAGAGCTGACAATGGGTAGAAGCCTGTACATTTTGACAAAACGTCCTCTTGTGAGCCCCTTATCCACCTGCCCTGAAGTAAGAGAAACTGGCCATCTGGATTAAGATGGGCATGGCCAATCAGGTATGCACACCTAAAATCCTAGCACTAGGGAATTGAAGCAAGAAAATCTGTAGTTCATGATCAGCCTCAGCTACAAAGAAAACTGGAAGCCAACCTGAGCTACATGAAACCCTGTTACACAAAAAAATAGCAAGAATATTGGGGACATAGCTTATTTGGTTAAATATCTGCCTAGCATGCACCAAGCACCAACACAGCATAAACTGGGTTTGGTACAGACCTAGAATGCCAGCACTCCCACCATTCAGGTGTAAGCAAAAAGACTAGAAGTTCAAGGTCATTCTCAGCTGCAAAGCAAGCTTGGTGTTAGCCGGAAACACACGAGACTACCTCTAGAAGAAAGTGGGTTAAAAAACAGGCTATGGTTAAAGGCATTCAATCCTACCCTTAGCAGTTTTCTTCTTCCTTTCCTTTTTTTTTTCTCTGCTCTGGCTGACCTGGAACTCACTCTGTCGACCAGGCTGGCTTCAAACTCACAAAGATCCACCTGCCTCTGCCTCCCAAGTGCTGGGAATAAAGGTGTGAGCCACCACTGTAATGAGTATGTGTGTGTGGTATGCAAGCCCACATATACATGTTCCCATGGCAGGAATACAGATATGTCCAAGTGCGAATGCATTCACATAGCAGAGGTTGGCACTGTGTTGTCTTCTTACATCACTCTCCACCTTGGGTCTCTCACTTGAACCTAAAGCTTGACAATTTCGATAGTCTAGCTAGCCAGCTTACTTGGGCATCTTCTCTCTCTAACTCCCAAGCATAGGATTATAGGCAGCTGCCTGTCATTTACCTGGTGCAAAGGGTCTGAACTGTGGTCTCCAGGCTTGCTCAGCAAGCACTTTACCCATAAGCCATTTCCTGAGCAGCTCCCTTGCCATTCCTTTATGCTCCACAAAGGAAGGAAGTATTTTGATGGCCTGTGCCTGTACTCAGAAGTTTGTGGCATGGACATGGAGAGGAAGGCTGGCCTGAACTGAAAGGACCCGGTCTCAAAGTGATAAATATCACATGGTTCAAATCATACTCAGTCATGGAACAGGAACAATGCACAGCCTGGGGAAGGGCCTGGAGGCTGGGCTCTGGCAAATCTGAGACACGGCCTCAAACTCTGGCGAGTGAGCCCGTGACTCGGGTGGCTGGTAAATCAGAACGTGCCAGGGCGGTTTCATCTTTGACAAAGCTCCAACTGCTGATCTAGGTCCTCTAGAAAATCCTTTATGTTCTCCAGAATAAAATAAATTCCAAAATAGAAATTCCCCATGGCTAGAAAAAAGGCTCAGCAGTTGAGCACTATCCACGTTTCCCAGAACTCACAGAGCCGCTTACAACGAAACTGCAGTTCCAGGGGATGCAAAGCCCCCTTCCCGCCCTAGGCACCAGATATGCTACGCTATACAATCATACATATACACGCTATACAATCATACATATAGCAGACAAAACACCCATACTTAGGCACCAGATATGCTACGCTATACAATCATACATATAGCAGACAAAACACCCATACTTAGAATTTTTTAAATTAAAAATAACAAACTTTTTTTCTCTTTACTCAAAGCACAACTAGGTTACTGGTCAGAAAAAGTAAAAAAAGCAGCCCGGGGCTAACAGACTACGCTGGACTAGCTGCTGTAGTTACAAATCCAGCACTACAGGACAAAACTTTTGTTCTATAAACAAGAAAATGAGAGACATCTGAGAAATATTTAGAATAATATATTTAATCTCTATAACTCACATCCAACACTAACAAATCTTAATTTGCAATTTCCTGATCTGAATTTAAGTAATATTAAATAAAATTAGAACCCTTTGCATATCAGTCTTAGCCCATGCCCCACCTCCTCTACCCAGAGATAAGTACTACTTGTTCCCACACATGTGTTTACATTACTATGTATGTATACAACCACAAATAGTTTCGAGTTTTCAAAATATACAAGTGGAAATTTTCTGTAAAAATTCTTCAGGGATTTGCTCCCCCAAAACATATCAGTTTTTTAATATACATCCATTTTTAATGCATTAGCTATAATTTACTGGGGTGGCAGGTTGAGATAAATTTTTTTGTTTTTTGTTTTTTTGGGTTTTTTGGTTTTTTGGTTTTTCGAGACAGGGTTTCTCTGTATAGCCCTGGCTGTCCTGGAACTCACTTTGTAGACCAGGCTGGCCTCAAACTCAGAAATCCGCCTGCCTCTGCCTCCCGAGTGCTGGAATTAAAGGCGTGTGCCACCACACCCGGGCGAGATAAGTTTTTTAGTAGCCCATGCTGGCCTTAAGTTTGTTCCACCTCCAAACTATTAGAATTATAGTATGTAACACCATTGATGCTTTTATTTATTTCCTCAAAGAGCTGTAATATTCAGCTGTGGGGGGGCCCTGGGCGTGCATGTTCAGTGTTCAAATGAAAGCAGTGTTCACAGGTACGCCTGCACACACCTGCTCATGCTAGAGGCAGTTTGGGCATCTTTCTCCACCGCCGTTTACCTTATTTTTTTGAGGCTGAGTCTCTCGCTGACTGTAGCTATTAAATCTACAGGGTGCAGCTGCCTCCACACTTCCCATCCCGCAAGACGAGGGTTGAAGGCAAACACTGCCACAGCTGGCTTTGGGTCTTCATGCTCTCAGAGAAAGCACTTCACCTAGTGAGCCATCTCTTTAGACTGTGCAAGGGTCTTTCTACAAGTTTATATGGCCCTACTGCTGTCATAGATGAGCTGGAATAAGATTATATATATAATTTATTTTTTTATTTTATGTGCATTGGTGTTTTGTCTGTATGTGTGTCTGTGTGAGGGTGTCAGATCCTGGAGTTACACACAGTTGTGAACTGCCATGTGGGTTCTGGGATTTGAACCCAGGGCCTCTGGAAGAACAGTGTTCTTACTCACTGAGCCTTCTCTCCAGGCCCTGGAATAGGATTCTTGTACTTCTCTTATATTTATTATTGTCTTTACACATCTTAGATAGATAGATAGGTACGTCAACAAGCTTTTAACTAGATATTTGTTACACTACTACTACTCTCCAAGGTGGTTGCACACATTTCCGTCCCCACTAACAGTAAATAAAAGTACCATTTATTAATCCTAGCAGTTAAATCAGGAATTAGGGAAGGTGCATCTCTGTGAGTTCAAGGCTAACTTGGTCTACATAGCAAGTTCCAGGACAGCCAAGACTACACAGTGGGGCCCTATTTGTTTGTTTGCTTGTCTTTGTTTTTCGAGACAGGGTTTCTCTGTGTAGCCCTGGCCATCATCCTGGAACTAACTTTGTAGACCAGGCTGGCCTTGAACTCAGAAATTCACCTGCCTCTGCTGGGATTAAAGGTGTGGCAGGGCCCTGTTTTTAAAAGTATTTCCCATCCCCCACAGGGCTAGAGCTATAGCGCTGTGACAGAGGACCTGCTTAGCAGGTAGGAGGCTGGGTCCTACCTACCCTTAGCACAACAACAAAGCAACAGAAGTTTATTATTTCTCTACAATCTTACAATGCTCACCACAACATTTCAGTTCCAGCTGGCTGACAGGAATGAAATAGCATATATTGCTGTTCGATTTACATTTGTCTGATTACAAGTCTTTGACAAATAAGTGTTCTCATACATATGTGCACATAGGTGGACATAGATGCTAAATGTATTTCTTAGAGTCACGGTTTGTTTCTACTATTGGGAATAAAAACTAGGGCCTGAAAGGAGCTAGACAAACACTCACCCTTCTGTTACATTCAAAACTGCATTTTGAGGCTCGAGATTCTGAGGCTCAGCAGTCAAGATCACTGGCTACACTTGTGAGGGCCCAGGCTCAGACCCTAGAACCCACAGGAAGGCTCACAACAGCCTGTAACTGGACTTCCAGAGTTTCTGACACTCTGTTCTGGCCTTCATGCGATGCACATACATAAACACCTGCAGACAAAACGCTCACACATGTAAAATAAACCTATTCACCAGGTGTGGCAGCACAAGTCTTTTCGTCCCAGCACTCAGGAGGCAGAGGCAGGTGGATCTGTGAGTTCGATGCCAGCCTGGTCTACAATGCCAGTCCAGGACAGCTAGGGAAGACTTAGAAAAACCCTCCCTTGAAAATCCTAGGATTTTTCCTAAGTTGACCAGGCTTCCCACTCGCTGTGGTGACCAGCTGGCCTGGAACTCTTGATCCCTCTACCTCAGTCTTCCTAGTGCTGGGAGCACAACCCCAAAGCAGTTTTCCAACAGCACCCAAGATGGAAAGCTCAGGTACAGAGCAGGACAGTAAAGAAACAGCCAACTTTAAGGAATCAATCTGGAGAAAAGGCCTTAATTAATTCACTTGCTAATTAGTCTTTCCCTTCCTTCTTTTGTCAAGCCTTACTTCCAAGACAATACCTTAGGCATTCTGGGGCCTGTATCCTTAGGAGTGAGAATGAAGGAAGTAGGTGAAGTTCAGGGCAGCCTGAGTCTATAATATACTACAACTGTCCTTACTAAAAAAAAAAAAACCACGAAATTATGTCAGACCCATAGGAAAACTCTATATTGTAGACAGCATTCAGCCTGAAGAGGCTCACTTCAAACTTACCCTATTTGTTTTGCTTCCCTTTTGGAAGCGTCCCAGTGTTTTTCTCTAAACTAGCTGCCCTCTCTCCCTTTCAGCAATCCCTTTATCTCCCTTCCCCCACAATAACCACATACCCTCTCTTTTTCCCCATTCCACAGCTTCTACTGATCTTTCTCCATTGCCTCCTCTGGAAACAATTAGTATCCCCTCACCTTTTCTAAGAGTAAAAGCAACTCGCCTAATCACCCCAAGCAAGGACTGATCCCTCCTGAATTGTAAAACAGGCAGGAGGGTGACTTGTCCTAGCCCTCCCAACTTCCTTCCCCCTTCTAGGACAGCTGCTCTTCCTCAGAGAATTCTCCGAGTGTGTTAAGTCCAGACCATCTAGAAAAGGCTTGGATGGCCTTCTGTCGCATGCATGCTTTTACCAGGACCAGCTATGTATTTCTGTTCCGAGCATAAACAAAACTCGGGCAATTTCCTGGAAAAAGACACTGTATGAACAGGCCTCCTTCCCTTTCATTCCCGCTGGGCTGGCTTAGCCTATGCAGTAGTGATGACCTGGAGAAGACCAAACGGTGCCCGAGTCAAGTTTCCAAAGCTCTACTCCACTACCTCAATAAAAAGCCTCTCGGAGCACATCCCCCTCCCCGCCCCCGGCAGGAGTCCTGCTCGCTCCAGCTCCCTAAATCGGCTCCCCAGGGCACTAAGCTCCGGAGGCAGCTCCCGTTTCTCCTTCCTACCCGTCCTGGTCAGCTTCGCATAGGTTAGCCACCCTGGTGGGTGTGCCGGGGCGCAGGCCCCCAACCCCCTCCTTCCCACCACTCCAGACTCGGGGGCTGGGGACTCTGCCTCCTTCTCCCAGCCCCCTCGGCTGACGGCCCGCGCCAGCTCCAGGGTGGCCCTGGTTCTCAGCCAAGACGCGACTCTAGCTGGCTTTGTGACCTTGGGCAAGTCACTTCCCCCGGTAAGCCTCAGTTTCCTCCCCGGCAGAGCCGATTCCTCACGAGGTCCTGCCCTGCCCACCCCGCAGGAAGGGGCTGCCCAGCGGGTGCGAAAACGCTTTGTGAGGCGCTCTGCCCGGCGGAGGAGCGGGGCTCCCGGGGTCTCCCGGGCTGGACAAAGCTGTGGCGGGCAAGGCTCCTCCCTCTCCGCGGGACCCCTTGCCCCGGACTGACCCTCACCCCTCCCCGCACAGCCCGCCCCGCCCCGCCTCGCCGGCAGACCCCGTACCTGCTCCGGGCGCTCTGCCGCTGGCACCGACACCCTGCGCCCCGCTCCGAAGAGGCCCGTGGCCCGGAGGGCTAAGGCGGCCGGCGGTGATGGGCTCGGGCCGGGGCGGCGGCGGGGGCGGCGGGGGGCGCGGGCGGCGGGGGGGCCCGAGCTCGGCGGGCCCCGGCCTGGGAGACGACGACCGGGGCTGGAAGTGCGCGGCGGCGGCGGCTGAGGCGGCGGCGGCGGCGGCGACCGCGACCGCGGCGGCGGCGCTTCCGCTCATGGCGGGGCCGCGGGCAGCGGCTCGGACTGCGACTCGACTCCGGCGCGGCGGGCGCTGGCTGGGCCCGGACCGGCGGCGAAGGAGGCTGTGGCGGCGACGGAGGCGGCTCCCGGCGGGCCAGGAGGCGGAGCCGAGCCGCCGCGGCGGCGGCGGCGGAGGGAGCGGGGACGCCGGGGGGCGGGGAGGCCGCGCCGCGCCGCCAATGAGCGCCGGGCTCCGGGCCGTGGCTCCCGGGCGGCGTCTAGGGGGATCCTCGGCAGCCGCGGCCCGCCCAGGCGGGGAGGCCCGGGCCAAAGCTCTCGGCATCCGCGCCCCAACCCGGTGCTGCCCCGCCCCCGGCCCGCCTCCGGGGCGCGGCCGCGGGCCTCGGGGGCCCGGCCGGCCGCTGCGCAGGCCCTGCCGCTCCGCCGCCTCGGGCGGTGTCTGCGCCGGGGAGTGTGCCCCGGTCCGCCCCGGTTAGCCTCAGCCTGCGGGGCGTTCCACTGCCTTCCCCGCGCCTGCCTGCCTGCCTGCTTCCTGCCTCGGCCCCCTGCACGTCGGTCCTCCCTCCCGGTTGTCTCCTCAAAGTTTGTGCCTTTGAGACACTTAGGAAAGAAACTCTCCCTTCGCTTCTGAGGCTGATTGGTGATAGATCAGTCTCCGCGGAGCCCTAGAGAGCCGCAGAGGCGGGGACGGGAGAGTTGGAGATGAGCGAGCGCCCTTCTCTGGGTCCTGGAGACCCATCTTGAATTCCCAGCAGAAGCCAGTCCCACTCAGCCGTGGTCCTCGCCCCCGTCTCCGACTTTCTCTTCCTCTTTCTCACTTTAAACACCCTTGTCGGGAAAGCCCTGACAGGAAGCCGTCCAGGCATCTGGGCCTAATCTCAGAAGAGGAAGAGGCTGCGAAGTGAGGAAACACTTGGGGCTGAACTGAAGGCTTTCCTATTATTTGGGGAAGATTTCTGAGGATTCAAAACACCATCACCCCCCCCCGCCTGCCCTCTTTTTCTCAAATGCGATGTTGGCGGCCGAACCGATTATCTTCCCATCGTTCTCTGGCTCTCGTTATCCGTGGAAGAGCAAAATAAACTCAACCATGTGCTGAGTGTCTCTAAGTACAGGCATGTGGGTAAGGGTGCAGCTAAGCTGCTGGCTAGATTGTTTTCATAAAAATTAGCCTCAGCCTTTCCCTGCACCATGCAAAGAAAGAATGGGAGGGCAAAGCAGGCGATCTTTGGCAACAGACATTTCCAAATCCGCAGTTAACACTAGATGATGCATTGTCTTTCATCTATCCGGTCATTAGCGGTGCTCAGAAATGGAGATACGACGATATTGTCCAGGCCTTCAAAGAGCTTGCAATCTCCTTGGAGGTCAGAGAGTCTTAGAAGTTATGGATGATAGCTGCATCAGAGAAGGTCATTCTTGGTCACTTAAGATATTTGTAGCCAAATTTCTGAGCTGCACAGAATCTGTCTCAAAAGAAAAAGAAAGAAAGAAAGAAAGAAAGAAAGAAAGAAAGAAAGAAAGAAAGAAAGAAAGAAAGAAAAGAAAGAAAGAAAGAAAGAAAAAAGAAAAGAAAAAAGAAAAACACAACAACAAACCTTTTAAAGATCTTAAGGATGAGTAGTAGTTCACCAAGATGGACAGCTCGGGAAAGCTGTACTGAAACACAGTGGGATTATCTTTGACCAAAGGACTTATATTTTCCTGCATTTCCTCCCTGAGTTTCTTGTCACAGGAAAGTCAGATAATGTGTTTTCAGGCTAGGGCCTCCATCCTAACAAGGCCACTGAAGAACATCTGTAAACCCCTGATCAGAGGCATCGTCCCTTTCATGAATCCCAGCCATCTAGAGCATAGTTTACTCTCTTGTTTTTGTTGTTTTGTTTGTTTTTCAAGACAGGGTTTCCTCTGTGTAGCCCTGGCTGTCCTGGAACTCAGGCTGTAGACCAGGCTGGCCTCGAACTCAAAGATCTGCCTGTCTCTGTATCCTGAGTGCTGCCACTTGAAGGCCTGAGCCACCACCACCCAGCCAGGTTAGTCTCTTTTTATCACCACAGGCAACACCCCAGAGTCATCTCTCTTAGAGCTCCAAGCTAGAGCAAATGTCTTAAGTGACAACCCTAAAGAGGAAGAACAGGCGCAGTATAGTCAGCCCAAAGAACCCATCCAAGGATGCCTTGAGACCAGGAAACAATGAGAGAGAGGACCCCGAAAGCCCCGAGTCATCGCCACACCCCCTAAGACATCATGAAAGCACAGGCCCTCCTGCCTGCTGTGGCCCACTGGCCATTCTCCTTTGGTGATTAGTGAGAGAGACTAAATCTGTGGGTGTAGAGAACACGCAGGTGTAATAGATCAATAGGGTTGATCACTAAGGAGGTGCTACAGAGGTCAGAAGGAAAAAAAAAAAAAGATTGTGAAGAGATCAAACTGGGCAGTTGATCTTTTGGTTAATTTGTCTTTTTTTTTTTTTTTTTTCCCAGAGCTGAGGACCGCTTGCTATGCTAGCTCTCTACCACCGAGCTAAACCCCCAACCCCCAAATGGGGAAGTTGAAATGCTGGATATGTACCCAGTGCAGCATTATTCACCTGTAAAGAACAACAGAAGCTCACCGTGTGCAGCTAAATAAGTGGATCTGAAAGACGTCATTTTGAGACAAGTACTATCTGCTCCTCTCACATACGAAAAGTTTTACAACGCAGACCCCATAGGCTGTGGAGATGGACAAACCCCACAACCAAAGTACCATCCCCTGAGGACCCACGTGAGAGGAGAGAATTGGCTCCAGCAAGTTGTCTTCTGACGTCCACACAGCCTTCGTGGTGTGCACGCACCCCCCCAACCCACCCACCCTCACAAACACCTAAATGTAATAATTTTTTAATAAAAAATGAGAGATAAACACGGTCACACATGTCTATAATCCTGCACTGGAAAGCAGAGGCAGGGGGAGTGCAGATGTGAACCTGTACTTCATGCACAAATAAATAAATTAAAATTTGTAAATATATAAATGTAAATTTATGTTAAAAATCAAGAGGCAAGTAGGATGGTGATTATGGGACATTGAGAAGGGTGGGAAATAGGTGGTTGGATTTTACTGGTGCTAAATTGTATACATATATATCCATGTCATACTGAACCCTATTAATATGTGTAATTAATATGTGTCTAAAAGATAAGGCTAGATTATACAGCCTTGAATACCATGTTGAGGGGGCATCAGAGTTACTTAAGTGAAGGGGCTTGTTGGAGTCACTGAGGAAACACCATGATTAGGACATACTTTGGAAACACTCTGCATGCTACATAGAAGGTAGGTCAGAAGAAAGCATGACACCAGAAAATGGGCTACAAAGCTCTTAGGCACAGGGTGAGAAAGATCCAAACTAAGGCACAGTGATAGGAATAGAGAGCCATGATGGGGTAGAGTCAAAGGCAGTTGGGGCCAGAGAGGTAGCCCGGTGGTTATGAGCACTGTCTATTCTCTCTCTCTCTCCTTTCAGGGATTTAACTCAAGTAGTTATGGTTGGTGGCAGGTGTCTTTATCTACTAAGCCATCTCACTTGGCACTGTCTGCTCTCTCAGAAGACCTAGGTTCAATTTGCAACACTTACACACTTACATGACAGCTCACAGCCAACCTCAACTTCAGTCCTAGTCACCTGCACAGGCACCAGGCATACGTGTGTTACACAGATATACATGCAAGCAAAAGCCCACATGGATAAAGTAAAATAAAAATATTTTTCGAAACACAGGACATAGTCTTGAAGTAGAAGAAAGTCAAGAATAATGAATATTTTTTGTTTGTTCGCATTTGAGACAGGATCTCACTATGAAGTTCCAGCTATTCCAGAACTCACTCTGCAGACCAGGTTGCCCTCAAACTGACAGGGATCTGCTGCCTCTGCCTCCCCAGCACTGGGATTCACACATGCACTACTACCACCTGGCTGAGAACAATGAATATTTTTGACCTGAGCAACAAAGTGATGGTCATAGCATCCTGGCAGTCAGGGAGTACAGTACAGAGAGCAGGAGGAGCAGCAAGTGGTGACTCTGGGTTAAGTCATCTCATTTATCTGATACCCTCTAAGGCACAAGGACTGGGGTGGTTGGCTTAGAGTCACCACTATAAAACTGCTAGTAGCCGGGCAGTGGTGGTACACGCCTTTAATCCCAGCACTCGGGAGGCAGAGGCGGGCAGATTTCTGAGTTTAAGGCCAGCCTGGTCTACAAAGTGAGTTCCAGGACACAGCCAGGGCCACACAGAGAAACCCTGTCTCGGAAAACAAAACAAAACAAAACAAAAAAACAAAAGAAACAAACAAACAAAAGACATAGAACCTAGGATCTGACTTGCACTAGGCAATACTTTCTCTCTCTGTGAATTTAGGTACTCTGGGATTCTCATGCAAGCTGAATCCCAAATATTTGTCTTTTTTTGGGGGGGGGTCCTGTCTAAATCATTTTATTTACTTGCATGTTTTCAAGATTCATCCGAGAAGTAGCACACATTGCAATCACCTTTTTTAAAAGCTGAATAATATTCTCTTATATGTACTCAGCACATTTGGTCATCTTGTCGTCTGTCCGTGGGCACTTAGATTGCTTCCTCCTTTGGAGGACTGTTTGAATCCCTCCTTACAATTATTTTGGATATGCTTCGGGAATTCAGTAATATTTTGAATTACATCACTTGGGAATATAGAATTTCTGGGTTTTTTTCTTCTTTTTAAAATTGACTTATTTTTCTTTTATGTTCATTGGTGTTTTGACTGCATGTGTGTCTTTGTGAAGGTGTCAGATCCCCTGGAACAGGAGTTACAGTCAGTTGTGAGCTGCTAGGTCGGTGCTGGGAATTGAACCTCAGGCCCTCTGGAAGAACGGAAGAACAGCGAATGCTTTTAACCACTGAGCCGTCTCTCCAGCCCCATTTTTTCTTTTTTGAGACAAGGTATATCAGTCACTTTTCTGTTTTTGTGTTAAACTATTATCAAAGGTGACTTATAGGGAAAAGTTTATTTTGGCTTCCGATTCCAGAGGGAGAACCCATTATGCTAAGAGAAGGCTCCACTGTGTGCTTACCCCAAACTCTGAAGGAGCTATTTCACGTAAAACTATAGAACAACAGACATGTAACCATATGTAAAGTTAAGGAAGAAAAACAAAAAAAAGTAAAATAGTCACACAAGTATTGTAGAATAGTGCTTTTTCAGGATAAACCGAGCTCAATGAAAATTATCACTGTTCCTGGTGACACAGTAGAACAGCCAAACCTAATGAATAGAATGGGGGGGCTGATGCAGGAGACGAGGTCTGTCATTGTCGTTGTGGTCAGTGGTGGTGGCTTTAATTTAGGGACTTAGGATTTTGCTAGTTGGTTTTTTTTTTTTTTTTTTTAAGCCGGGGTCTCATATACCAGGCTGGCCTTGAATGCTTAATGCTTCTGACTTTTCTACCTCTAAGTTTGAGAACTACAGATACAGTATGCCACCATGTCCGGCAAGGAGATGACCAAGCTTGACCGTCAATGCTGCACGGTACCTCTTGCTCATCAGTGCATCACAGACACATGCGGGACTCCACACAGGCGGCTCTGATTTACTTGACAATGCTGACCATTTTTTCTTACCCTGGTGAAACTGAGGCGTGTGAGCCTCTTGCTTTGTATTCTTTTCCTTTCCGGGTGGTATTGGGGATTAAATCCTGGCGTCTTTTGTACTAGACAAGTGTCTTCCCACTGAGCCATATCCCCAGTCTGATTTCCTTAGATGAGACCCTCTCCCTCACTATGACTGCTACCCCTGTCTTGTTGTTGTTGTTGTTGTTGTTGTTTGTTTTGATTTTTTTTTTTTTTTTTTACCACAAGGCCTCATGTAGTCCAGGCTGGTTGTCAAACTTGTGGTCCCCCTGCCTCCGCTTCCCAAGTGATGGGATTAATGATGGGCACTATCACACCTGGCTTGCCTCAATTTTTTTTTTCTAATGGTTTTACTTTCCAGAAAGACTGTGGCCATTTATTTCATTTATTTCTCTAGTCATTTACTTATTTTTACTTAAAATCAAGAAATTAACTTTTTTGTTTTGTTTTGGTTTGGTTTTGGTTTTTCGAACTCAGAAATCCGCCTGCCTCTGCCTCCCGAGTGCTGGGATTAAAGGCGTGTGCCACCACCGCCCGGCAAAGAAATTAACTTTTCTTATTTCTTACCTGAAAGCCACTCTTGTTTTGTTTATTATTACTCCCTTTTTCTCGTGACACGCCATGGCCCCCTACTTTATTTATTTATTTGTTTGTCTGTTTGTTTTTGACAGTCTCAAAACTCAAAACTCATTATGTAGCTAAAGATAGTCATGATCTTCCTACCTGTACCTTCCAACTGCTACGATTACTGTCATGCACACCATACCTGGCTACCTGGCTTCTCCAGTCTCACCGCCACCACCACCACCACCACCACATACAGGCCTTCTCCAATCTTACTCCTTTCTCCCCTGAAGGCCATCATTCCAGTGTACTTCAGGTTTGTAGATGTTTGTGTAATATGTATTATCGTTTTAAATCTTTGTATCTTCTACTTAGATAAATGTAACTGTGTTGTAGAAATTATTTTTTTGTTTTGTTTTGTTTTTTGGAGACAGGGTTTCTCTGTATAGCTCTGGCTGTTCTGGAACTCACTCTGTAGACCAGGCTGGCCTCGAACTCAGAAATCCGCCTGCCTCTGCCTCCCAAGTGCTGGGATTACAGGCGTGCACCACCACGCCCGGCGTAGAAATTATTTAATCTCAATCCAAGGTCTCTACCCTGCCTTTGGTCATTCAATCCTGGATAAAAGATACACAACTTTAATTATTAAAATAAGCCTTAGTCAGGACTAGAGCTGGGCAGTTTTCTACCCACCATACTACCATGTCTATTTCCGTATCAATAACCCCACGTTATAACTTGCTATGTTCCATCTGGGCTGCTCTTCACTCCAATTGGCCAGCCCTCATGGCCTTGTTCTGAAAATTCTTAACCCACAGCATCTTTTGTTCTCTCCACCTTTTCTCTCTCCCTTCCCCCTGGTTCTTCTCAGACCCCAAGTCCAGGAACCCTAAACCCCACCTATGTCTTTTTTAGCCAGCTGTTGGCTGTTAGCATCCTTTTTTTTTTTTTTTTTAAAGATTTATTTATTTATTATTTTATGTATGTGAGTTCACTGTAGCTGTACAGATGGTTGTGAGCCTTCATGTGGTTGTTGAGAATTGAAATTTTAGGACCTCTGCTTGCTCCGGTTTGCTCATTCAGTTCCTGGTTGCTCTTGCCCAAATATTTATTTATTATTATATATATACACTGTAGCTGACTTCAGATGCACCAGAAGAGTGCAGAGGGTGTCAGATCTAATTACAGGTGGCTGTGAGCCACCATGTGGTTGCTGGGATTTGAACTCAGGACCTTTGGAAGAGCTGTCAGTGCTCTTACCCGCTGAACCATCTCACCAGCCCCTGTTAGCATCTTTATTTAGTGTTTTAAATTAAGGAGCAAGGTCACATTGTATGTATGGATTCTTTCATTCCTGGGGGCAACCAGGCCTTGTGGGCATTACAATACCTAACAAAAGACCAAACCTTAACGGAATCATATTGTTTTCCTTCTTGTTTCTTCTTCCTCACTAAAGTATGCTATCTATCTATCTATCTATCTATCTATCTATCTATCTATCTATCTATCTATCGTGTGTGTGTGTGTGTGTGTGTGTGTGTGTGTGTGTGTGTG
>NC_034611.1:49039027-49044662 GCF_900095145.1 Mus pahari
AGGAGAGAGAGAGAGAGAGAGAGAGAGAGAGAGAGAGAGATCCCAAAAGTATTGTCATTGTCATGATGTCTTCACACCCTATCACGGGAGCTGTGATGTAAATTCCTTGTATCATAAATACAGTAGGAGACTATGTCATCCTTCTCCCTGTCCCCCACCCCCGGGATTGCAGATATTAGCTACCACACCAGCTTAATTTTTATTTTTTCGTTTACTGGTAGGCGCGGGCTTGTGTTTTCATTTAGTCTTTTTGTCGTCTGTCTGTTGTCTTGAGAAAAGGTCACACATAGCGCAAGCTAAACTCAAACCTATAGACTTGCTAGATGAGCACTCTACCCACCGAGCCATGCCCAGCCATGGATGCACGTCTCCTCAACCACCACATCATTCTAGGAATTTGTTTTCATCGCATCCTTAATCCTATCCTCACTGCCTCTCCTAAAGAGCAATTTGGTCTATAATTGATTGTAATATGTTTAATAGATAGGCCACAGGAGTCACAATGAGACTCAGGGAGAACGAGACAGAGACTTAGAAAGGGGGAAAAAAAAAGACATTTGCCAGCACCAAAAATATATATCATTGAATGTGAAATCCTAGTCTTTAATGCCAGCACTCAGGAAGCAGAGGGAAGTGGCTATCTGTGAGAATGAGGCTAGCCTGGTCTAAATAGAAGTTCTAGGATAACGACGGCTACATAATGAGAGTGTCTCAAGACTTTTTTTTTTTTTTTAAAGAAAATACTGTGATATCAACTCCTTTGTCAGTAACGGGGGTCATTAAAGAGAAAGGACAAACCATTTACCCTACCATTGAGGAATAAATGAGATTCTTCCCTGTCGATGAGGGGAAACCATTCTTTACAGAAGAATGTCAGCTAACTTGTGTAGTAGGAGTGATAGAATTAGAAAAATAAAAATCACCTTTTTACAATCTCCAACACGATAATTGACTCAGGGAAGGGTCATCTGGAATTATTAATCTGTTTGAAAAGAAAGAAAAAAAAATGACCACTTCCCCACTGTTCACTTTCTGTACAAACATTTCCAATTTCCTCTCTGCCCTAGTGAAAGACAGTGGTGACTTCTCAATTGCTAAGTACAATGGCCTTTCTCGGGCCTCTTCTTCCCAGGTCTCCTCATAGTCTCTGACAGGAGAAGGCACTTCCCTTTCTTGTAACTGTCCTCTTTCATCCTGAAAAGGTGGGCTATCAGTTGCACAGCAAACTCCTCTTACATTTAGAGGATTAAACAAATTTTCATTTCTCAGGACTCTTGCTGTAGACCAAACTCTGAAAAGTAGCTGGGGCTGGATGCCTCTGAAAGCTTGGGTAGGCTCACGATGGCCGTTTCAACCTGATCACATCCCAGCACTCAGGAGGCAGAGGCAGGCAGTTCACTGTGAATTATGGGCTAGCCTGGTCTACATAGTAGACCTTCTGAGACCATGTCTCAGAAAAAAAAATTTTTTTTCTTCTGAACCTCCTTCCCTAGAATGGCTGAAACAGCTGGGTATTAGTATCACCCACATGGTTGGGTTTGGCTGTCTTACAGCAATGTGAATCCAGGGTAGGTAGACTTCTTCTTTTTTTTTGGTTTTTCGAGAAAGGGTTTCTGTATAGCTCTGGCTGTCTTGGAACTCACTTTGTAGACCAGGCTGGCCTCAAACTCAGAAATCCACCTGCCTCTGCCTCCCAAGTGCTGGGATTAAAGGCGTGCGCCACCACGCCTGGCTAGACTTCTTATTTTACGTGTGTAAATATTTACTTATATGTATGAGTTTGCACCACATGCGTACCTAGTGACCACAGAGGTCAGAAGAAGCCATCAGATTCCCTGGAACTGGCATTACAGATCGTTATGAGCTGCCATGTGAACTTGGGTCCTCTGAAAGAGCAGCAAGCGATCTTAACCATTGAGCAAACTCTCTCTGTCTTCTTAGGAGACGATTTATGCTGTTTTATTTTATTTCCCATTCAGTATATAAATGTGCATCACCTACTAGTTAGTTCCAGCATTGTACTTTGTTTGTTTGTTTCTTGTTTTATTTTTGTTTGTTTGTGTGTTTGTGTTTGTTTGTTTTGAGACAGGTTCTCATATATTCCAGGCAGATTCCAAACTCACCAAGTGGGAAGGCTGCCCTTGAACTCCTGACCTTCCTACCTCTACTTCCCCAATGCTGGGATGGCAGCCACATACCACTGCTCCTGGCCAAATAAAGGACTCCTAAAAACCCAACACTGAATATAAATCCCGTCCATGTTTTCAGGTAGAATCTCACTATGTTAACCAGCCTGGTCTTCAATACCTACACTCAACTGATCCTCCTGCCTCAGAGTCTAGAGTGGCTGGGGCTCCAGGCAGGCCTGACTTGCTTTCTTCTTTCACTTCTCTTTCTTTTTCTCCCTTTCTCTTTCCTTCCTTTCTTCCTTCTTCTCTCCCTCCATCTCTTATCTATGTATCCGTCTGTCTCCTCCATCTCTTATCTATCTATCCGTCTGTCTCCCTCCATCTCTTTCTATCTGTCTGTCTATCTCTTTCTTTGCCCTGGTGATCGAATCCAGTGCCTCACACACTCATGAACTCTGCCCCACAGCTGCTTTTCCATCCTTTTTTCTGCTTTGATAATGGCTTTCACGAAACTCCCCCGGACTGGCTTTGAACTCACTCTGTAGCCCAGGTTGCCCTTGAACTTTTAATCGTCCCACTTCAAGAAGTTGAGAGTGCACGCCTGCATCACCAGGCCCAGCTTTTTGTTTCAATTTTTGCTGTTTAAACAGTGATTCCTGTTTCATTTTCAATGATGTATTTAACCATGTCTAATGCAAAAGAAAACATGAACATTTTTTACCAAGCTTTTTAAAAAACAGTTTAATTTTCGTTTTTTTGTTTTTTTCTTTTGTTTTTCCTTTTTTTGTTGTTGTTTTTTTTTTTTCAGTTTAATTTTCATACACCCAGAAATTGCTTCTTCTTGTGTTTGTAATTTTGAAGTTTAATTATTATTTATTAAAATCACAGAATTTCAGTAGCAAATACAATCATTATAAGCATGATTGGGAATAAAAATTTCTCCCAACCAATAGGATCGGTAAGTACTAGTCAGCCTACTGTGTGTGAATGTATACATGGATGTTCTTAGCACATTTTAAGTAAGCATCAAGATAATTGGTTAATCTCGGTAGAGAGTTATAGAATTAGAAGGTGTTATGTCTTTCCATTTGATATTTTGAGACAGGATTTCCTTGTACAGCCCAAGCTGGCCTTGAGTTTGAAATTCTTTCAACTTAGCTTTCCAAGCAGTGGGATGCAGATTTGTGTCCCCATACCAAGCTAAAATTATCCTAATATCTTCTTCTATTTTTTTCTTTTAGGTTTCTTAGTAACCTTAAAAATACTGATTCTGTGTGTGTGTGTGAGTAGATGACACTTATATGAGAGAAGGTTAGAAAAGAGTGTAGAATATCTCTAGCTAGAGTTAAGACAGTTCAGAGCTGCCCGACATGGTTGCTAGGAAGTAGACATGGGTCACTGAGTCATCTTTCCAGCCCCTTAAAAACATTTTTTTAAATGAGTGTGTGTGTGTGTGTGCGCCTGTGTATGTGTGTCTGTGTTCCTGTGTGTGTGTGTACCCAGGGCAACTTGTTTTTTTTGTTTGTTTGTTTGTTTTTTGTTTTGTTTTGTTTTTTTTTTTCAAGACAGGGTTTCTCTGTGTAGCCTTGGCTGTCCTGGAACTCACTCTGTAGACCAGGCTGGCCTCGAACTCAGAAATCTGCCTGCCTCTGCCTCTAGAGTGCTGGGATTAAAGGCGTGCGCCACCATGCCCAGCCACCACATGATTTCTAAGGGTCTAACTTCAATGGTAAGCCATGGCAGCAATGACCTTTACCCTCTGAGCCTTCTTGCCAGCTCTCTGCTGTCTTTTCTTGAAGCTCTTGGTGGGAAGTAACATAAGCCACTTCTTGAAACACAGAGCGTATTGGCTAGTACAGTTGGCTATTCCGGGGTTGAATGTTGTCCATTTCCAGTCTTCCTCCATCGTATGTTGACATCATGTTAGACTTCATATGATGACAAGATTGGGACTGCAGCTGCTGGCACAGAAAAGAGGACGTGAGTACTTCTCAATGACCCGAGCAGAGTCTAGCACTACTCTCCGTTGACTATCATTGAGTATATACCACCCTTGTGCTGACCTGAGGCCAGGGCAACAAGGACAAACTGGTTGACTTCTGAATGAGTTCCTTCCCTCCCCGAGCCCCTGCCTAACCCAGCAGACTGAAAAGAAGTGCCTATCCAGCCAGTGCTGGCACAAGCCTTTAATCCCAGCACTTGGGAGGCAGAGGCAAGCAGATTTCTGAGTTCGAGGCTAGCCTGNTCTACAAAAGTGAGTTCCAGGACAGCCAGGGCTACACAGAGAAACCCTGTCTCGGAAAAACAAACAAACAAACAAACAAACAAACAAACAAAACAAGAAGAAGAAGAAGCAGCAGCTGGCCTTGGAGCATTGCTGCCTCCAACAAGAGAAGTCCACTCCTGAGATAATGGTTGCTGGGGAAGGCAGAGCCATCTGCTTCCTGAGGGCAATTCTAGCACGAGGCTCTTCTCTATCCCTTTCTCTCAGTAACCAAGTCCCAGTGTATTTCCCTGTATGGAGCAGGCATTGCTCAGACTTAGTATAAATGAGGAATTTGCATTTTTCCTCTCTGGTCACTGTGCACTTCACTGAATTTTATGGGAAAGACTTTCATCGAGCGCAGGACATCAGTCTTCATTTGCCTAAATCTTGTCATCTTTTGATCTTTTGTGCGTCAAAGCATAGTCTCCATCAGGGTTTGGATGCAAAGACCTAGAGAGCTGTGTTCCTTGAAGCATCTCCCGAGGCGGTACTTGGTCGGCCCTGCTCATTGTTTTTTAGCACTGGTGAGACTGAGCCAGCTCCTTTTGGGCTTCTGTCAGTGTCACTTTGGGGGGTTCTTCTAGGGTCCTTCCCCATCCTCCTCCCTGAACTTAGCTTCCCCTGGCCCCTTGCTTCCCTGCAGCCACAGCTGCTTGGCTCGAGGGCACTCAATCGGCACTGTCGCCTTGGCAACCCAGAAGGGGGCTTCAATCTACTGTCTCCCCAGAGGAGATGGGCTGGCCCAGAGCCAGGAAGAGGCAGGGGGCAGGGGACCTGACTGGCCCTGAGCAGAGCATGTTGGGAAATAAACAGACTGTCGGTGTGCTGCCCGTCATGAGGGGGTTAGGGGGAACGTCGTGGGTGTGATTGTCTGTGTGTTGAACAAGCAAATGGCCAAGGATACCAGCAACCTATTAAAGAAATAGAAATGGGACAGACAAAGAAGGCCTCTTATGCATCTTGCGGTAAGATCTGTAGGCCAGGGTTTAATGGTTGAGCCTTGGTGTTCGTTTCTAGGGCTGTCATAACAAGTACCACAAACTGGGTGCTTAAAACAACAGAAACTTATTGCTTAAGTCCCAAGGTCCAGAAGTCCAAAATCTCTGAACCCTATAGTGGGATTCTCCTTTGCTTTTTTTTTTTTTTTTTTAATATTTATTTATGTATTTATTATATGTAAGTACACTGTAGCTGTCTTCAGACACTCCAGAAGAGGGCGTTACGGATGGTTATGAGCCAC
>NC_034611.1:49044752-49047837 GCF_900095145.1 Mus pahari
CTGTCCTGGAACTCACTTTGTAGACCAGGCTGGCCTCCAACTCAGAAATCCACCTGCCTCTGCCTCCCGAGTGCTGGGATTAAAGGCGTGCGCCACCATGCCCGGCAAGAGAGTACATTTTTTTAAAAAGATTTATTTATTTATGTTAGGCATGTGAGTACACCACCATTGCTCCCTTCAGACATACCAGAATAGGGCATCAGACCCCCTTAAAGATGATTGTGAACCACCATGTGGTTGCTGGGAATTGAACTCAGAACCTCTTGAAGAGCAGTTGGTGCTCTTAACCGCTGAGCCATCTCTCCAGTCTGGGAGTACATTTTTGAGACAGGTGGCTTCAAACTCACTCTGCAACAGAGGATGTCCTTGAACTCCTGATCTTTCTACCCCCACCTCCTGATTGCTGGCATTATAGACAAGTCCTACCAAGCTCAGCCTGTTAGTGCCATGTTTCTCCACCCATCCTCCCTCTGTTTCTTCTTTCTCTCTTTTTTTTCTTTCTTTTCTTATTTTTGTATTGTGAATTGAATCCAAGGTCCGAAGCTATAGCAAGCAAGCAACTGTACCAACTGAGCTATATACCCACCTCTGTAGCTGGTTACAACTCCACGGACTATGGTTTTAAACACGGTCACATCCTGAGATGCTGGGCTTTGAAATGGGACATGCTATAACCCATAAGTAACTTTTACATGAGGAAATGGAGAGACAGTCCTCCAGAAGACTGAAGTTCAATTCCCAACACCCACATGACAGCTTCTGACAGCCTCACATAGGCACATATACAGGCAGAACACCAATGAACATAAAATAAAACAATAAATTACGTAGAAAAGAAACTCCTGGGTGAGCATAAGGATAAGGATTTTGATGATTTTTTTTTTTTTAACTTGCTTAACATGTCTCCTATAACCCAGGCTAGCCCTGAGTTTGTAGTTTTCCTGCCTCTTCCTCCCAAGAGCTGGGATTACAGGCGTGCACCATCACATCTACTTTTGACCTTATTTAGTACAGGAGCGCACAGACAGCAGTGTGTCAGATGACTCAGTTTGTCATCAGATGCTCTGTAGGGCTTAGGGTGGAGTGAGCCTTCTGTCTCCAGTGTGTATGCCTCTGCTGTCCTGCTAAGTCAGAGCTCAGCCACATAATGAATCATGGCAAACAAACAAACAAACAACAACAACAACAACAAAGCCCTAGCAAAGATTTGGGGGTGATCCAAAAGTGAGACTGTCACTTACCGACTGTCTCAACCTCATCAACTGAATAAGATTACCATGAGTGTCTTTTTTGTAGAGTTGACAGAAGGAACCTGTGTGTGTGTGTGTGTGTGTGTACACGTGAGCACGTGCATGGAGAGGGAGGGAGAGAAGACAGAGAGATATTAAACAAAGAAATTAGAGCGTAAGCACTCAGGAAACAGGCAGGAGAATCTAGAGTTCCAGGCCAACCTGGGCTGTCTACAGTAGTAAAACCCGAAGTTCAACCCAAACAAACAAAACAGAAATAAAATACAAATGCCTGACAGATAACTCAGTAAAGGGTTGCAATCATTACGCAAAAGCCAGTGTTTCGCTGGGCAAAGGAGTGCAGGAGAAGCACTCACCAGTGCAGTCAGACTACATACCCTGGGACTCCCGCCCCTCCCCTCCCCTCCCCTTCCTTCCCGCTCGGCCTCGCCCCGCCCCGCCCCGCCCCGCCCCGCCCGGAACAGCCATTGCTCACACTGGCAAAGAGCTTGCCAGGTTTCCAGGCTCTTTCTCACCCATTCCCCTGTCTTTATGTCATCTTCAGGACAATCTCACGAGACAGGGAGGGCTGTCATTGTCTCCATTTTGCAGACAAGAAACTGAGACCCAGGTGGATTCCATCGGCTCCCAACTTTTCTTCTGGGACGCATGACAGATGATGCTTTCAGGTGGAACACTCCCAAGTGCAGCCCTGCCATGTCTTTATCCGATCCCTCCTACTGGAAAGCAGTTAATGCTATGTAGCTGTTGAGGAGGGTAAGAGGAGTTATGTATAATTGATGGGGAGAAAATAGCTCTGATATATTGTGGGCGAAAAAAAATCCAATTGCAAATTTACTATTCATAGTAATCCTGTATTACTATGTTTATTTAGCACACGTCTATTTACGTGTGCATGCGCTTGTCAGGAAAAGCTGTGTATGAAACCGTTAACAGTGGTAAACTCAGAAACTGAGGGTGGATGATGGCCGACAAGCGCTTTTATACCATTTCTTTTTCAAAGCGTGTGTATTATTTTTATCATGAAAGCATTTGGTATTCAAGCAACATTATAGGCAGACCTTGAGTCTGCTCTGATTTTCTTCAAGGAAATCATTCATGAATATGTATAGATTACCTCTGGAAAGATATTTAAGAAGCTGACGGCAGGCAGTGCTTGCCTCTAGAGAGGAAGTCTGCGGGACTGTTATTTGCAGGGAAGGACGGAAAAAAAAATGGACTTCTTGCTGTATCCTCTTTTATAAGGTTTAATTTGTTTTCAACCAATTGCATGCATTATAAATTCAAATAAGTTGAAAGAATATTATTAAAAGCTTCAGTGGCTTATAATTACCAATGAATAATTTGTACCCCACCTTCTGCCTGATTTTGCACACCAGTTATTCATACTGGGTTGGCGACTAACACAGAGTGCTTACATTCAAGTTGAGGGTCTCCCTGCATCTGTGACTTTTTACATCGTGTCCCCAGTGTGTTACTTCATGGGACACACCTTCACACACCCATTGTCCCCTAGACCCAGCTTCAGGATCAACAAGACTGGAATGAACTTATCAACTTATCTTTAACCAAAAAAAAAAAAAAAGGTCAAAAATTTACTTTTAATGATAACATTTTATCACTGTATCTATTTAGCACACATTCTGAATAGTTTTACCATACTCTGCTGGTTTTTTCCTTAAAATATAACTTACATGTAAAAAAAAAAAAAAGAAAAAAAATGAGTGCCAGGCATGGTGGCACACCTTTAATCCCAGCACTTGGGAGGCAGAGGCAGAGGCAGGCGAATTTCTTAGTTCCAGGCCAGCCTGGTCTACAGAGTGAGTTTCAGGATA
>NC_034611.1:49048382-49055779 GCF_900095145.1 Mus pahari
CTGCCTCTGCCTCCCAAGTACTGGGACTAAAGGCGTGCGTCACCACGCCCTGCATGCCTCAGCACTTGTATGGAGGTAGGGGACAACCTTCAGGAGTTGGTTATCTCTCTACCATGTAGGCCCCAGGGACTGAACTCGGGTTGTCAGGTTGTGACCTTTGTCATCTAAGCAGCTTAGCGTCCCTTGTTGTTTTGAGGCAAGGTGTCACTCTGTACAGCCCAGACTTGTCTGGAACCCATATGTATCTCAGGCTGGCCTCAAACTTAAAGCAATCCTCCTGTCTCAGCCCTTCAAGTGCTAAGATTATAGGTGCGAGTCACCACTGCCAGCTCTGACTCCGGTGAATTTTTATGTATGTCCTACTTGTGTAACAGACGCCAGATCAAAATATAGCTGTGCCATCTCTCTGGAGATGTTCTTCCCTCGCCTCTCCAGCTTACTACTATTGAAGGCAGCCCTTATCTGATTCTTATCACCAGAGATGGACGGTCACCTCTTAGGGGTAACATTCAAGTGAGACACTCAGTGTCTCTCTACTGTCTGTTGCTGTAACCTACCCACGTTGGGGTGCATAGCAGTTGTTTGGTCTTTACCAGACTGGAAGTGCTGAGTCACAGGGTACACTCAGATTTAGCTATAAGGACCCTGTCAGGCAGCTGTCCACTGGTAAGAAAGGTCTACTTGCTTCCCAGCCTTAAACCTTCCGCACCATCGGCCCCTTTCATCTCAGCCACTGTGGGGCTTATCGACTCTGCTGTGACCCCTTGATCCATGGTCCTCATCTGCTCAGTCCTCTGTTCTGAAAGCACACCCCACCCCCAACACACACACACACACACACACACACACACACACACACCACAGTGCATCTGAATGCCTTACCACTCTTTCTGCATTTTCCTTCCTGGGACAGAACCCTGTCCTTCCCTGACCCCAACCCCTGATCAAGTCCCAGCATGCATCACAAACAAATCCAGTCTCTGCCTCAGGCTGGGACCTGTTTCCAGCAGAGACTAAGCCCTGATGTGAATCCTCCCTGCTCACCACACACTGAGTCCTAATCACAGCTACAGCATGACCCCGCCCCCAATTCCAGCCACTGACTTCTGCAAGTCTCGAGACTGAACTCCCCTCTTTTAGATGGTGATTTAAGTTGACCTAATCTGAACTCCTTACAGAAAACACAAAAGGGCCAAGCGCACTGTCCAAAATTATTAGGAAATGTAAAATTGCAATAAAATGTACCAAGAAGCCATCGCAAAAGTGTCTCCTTGACGTACTTCAGACGACGCTCATTGGGACTGAATCTTCAGAGAATCTTCAGTCCCAGTGAGAGAATGAAACTAGGATCAACCCCACTCTGGTATGTAATAAAGGAACAGGCTGGGGGTGGAAGTGGGGGTGTGCATCCTAAGAAAGACTGGAGCTAAGCTAGTCCTGCAGATGGTGGACCTTCCTCCCCGTGCTCACAAGATGGCAGGTTTATTTTAACAATGTTTCTAACAGTTTGAGAAACGCATTTAGAGAACCCAGAGGGAGGCCTCTGATTGGGGAGCCTCTTTTCACAATATCTTCTTCTTCTTCTTCTTCTTCTTCTTCTTCTTCTTCTTCTTCTTCTTCTTCTTCTTCTTCTTCTTCTTCTTCTTCTTCTTCTTCTTTTTAAAACAATGGTATTTGACTCCTGGTGAGATTTGTTCCTTCATTAAATTCTGATCATAGTGTGTTTACACCCCCACCTCCCCCCCCCAGCAGCACCACCCCTTCCCACCTCCACCCCCCACCCCCCCCAGTGGCTGCGGGGCAGGAATTCAGAGACTTCTAAGAGGACGAGCCCTTTGGGTTGTTTGCTCTGTCACCTAATCAGCAGCAAGCTGAGAAGGTCTTCTTCACTTTGCTTCACGTCCTTGAGAAAAAAAATGTGCTTTCCTCTTTAACACCAGGAGGAGTGACCTGGTAAGTAACCCGTCCTCTGAAGGCTGGCTGGAGGAGCTGGGGACAGACAGGCCTTCATAGAGATGCATCTCTCTCTCTCTCTCTCTCTCTCTCTCTCTCTCTCTCTCCCTTTCTCTCTCTCTGGAACAAAGTCCTAGTTAGTGTAAGACTGTGATTTCCAAATTCCTAAACGTTAACTGGGTGAAACAATTTGTAGGATGAGGTCACATGACCATGGAAAGGACACTGGGGTTTGTGACAGGAGACCAGGACAGTTCTGCCACCAGCCTTTACAACCCCCAACCCCCCCTTCTATCTCTAGATCTCCTCCAGGTCTCTAGTGACAGCAATACAGTGGACTTTGTGATTGGGTCTTTTATAGACAGTGCCTTATTTAATCTTTATAACGATCCCAATGAGACGGGAGCTTTTATCATTCAAAATTTACAGAACAGCTGGCAGGGATTTAGAGAGATTCGACTTTGTCAAAGGTGCCAGGCATGGTGGTGCATGCATTTAGTTCCAGTACTCCTGAGGCAGAGGCAGAGGCAGAGGCAGGTGGATCTCTGTGAGTTTGAGGCCAGCCTGGACAATAGGAAGTTCCAGATCAGACTAGTCATTACACAATGTGACTGTGTCTTTAAAAAAAAACAACCAAAAACCAAAACAAACAAACAACTACAACAACAACAACACAAACCCACTTACCAAAGGTAAGACACACCACAGTTTGTTTAGTTTGGTTTTAATTTGAATATAACCTTTTCATGTTAGTTGTCACTTATTTACATATCACCATTTGTTTTGTATCTTTATGTCATTTTCTCTAGATACCGAATACTACTTTTGGCTCAAGAAGGCAGTAATCATGTTTAACTGGTCTAGAAATGTTGGTGCGTCCACTAAGGAGAGCATGGGTTTCCCCTTTCTCTCTCCTTTTTCCTGTTTTTAATTACATTTATCCGGGGGTGGGGTGGGCACTTGAGGGTTAAGACGTGCATGTGGAGTTTCGGGAGTTTGGGTCTTTCTTCCCACCACAATCAAACCTAAGCCATCAGGCACAGCAGCAGTCACCTCTGACCGCCGAGTCATCCAGCCAGTCCTGCCCTCTCTTCTTGTCTTAGGACAAACCTGTGTTAACATCCTAGCTCTGTCCTAGCAGCCTGACACCAAGTACAGGCTCAGAATGAGGCTTGGTAACTCTGTCTCGGTGGAATCACAATACCCGACAGACTCGATTAGGAGAAGAGAGGCTTACTTTGGCTCACAAGTTCACAGTGCTCCAGTCCACCAAGACCGGGAAAGCATGGTGGACCGGCTCAGGCGTATGTGGCTCATGCTGCTCACATCGCAGAGGACCAGAAATAGATCCTAAGGCTTGAGCCTCTGGTTGGGCTACTATTTTCTTTTTCTTTTCTTTTTTTTTTTTTTAATTTGTCTTTTTTTTTTTTTTTTTTTTATTTTTTTTTTTTTTTTTTTTTTTAAGATTTTATTTATTTATTATATGTAAGTACACTGTAGCTGTCTTCAGACACCAGAAGAGGGAGTCAGATCTCGTTAAGGATGGTTTGAGCCACCATGTGGTTGCTGGGATTTGAACTCTGCACCTTTGGAAGAGCAGTCGGGTGCTCTTACCCACTGAGCCATCTCACCAGCCCCTAATGACCTACTTCTGCCAGCAAAGCCACACCTTCTAAAACAGTGCCATCTGCTGAAGAATAAGTATTCAAACCACGAGCCTGTGGGGGTTTCCCTTCGGATTCCTATATCAGTGTTACTCGTGCGGAAAATCACTCCTGACCGCTCAGGTGTCCGGGGACAGGGCCTATAGGTGTCCCAGAGGAAGTGTGTGCTCTACCACTGAGCCCTGTCCCTAGCTCTAAAGTGATTCACAGAACACGGTTCTCTTGAAAGGTATGACTACAAGACACAAGATTTTCATTCCTGTTTGGGGCAGGGAATCTCCAAATTAAGATTACAGCCACACCTTCTAATCATAACTCCTTGCCCATTCATGGTTGATCGGGAGCTTCAGGAAGCCTAGTCACTGGGTCACTGCAAGAGTGTCCCAAAGCCCAACCTCTAAGTGATGGCTCCTTGGTAAAGGGCTTCTCATCTTAGACCCTTCTGAATTAATATGATGCCAACCGAGGCTGGGGATATTGAGTGGAGTTGAATGCCTAGTTGAATTTAAAGACAAGTTGGTAGTGGACATTCAGTGTTGCCCCTGGTCAAGTGGTTCTGAAGAAGGGATCCAGCCCTTTTGTGTCTAACCCTGGGGCCATGGTTCTCCGCCATGGCCCCATGTCGGTCTGACATTGAAATGATATTCAATCACTTGTGACTAGAGACAGGGCAATGAAAAAGAATGACTACTACACACAACATAGACGAGTCTCTCAGATGGGAGTGAAGGAAAGAAGCCAGACACAGAAGACTACACTCTGAGTAATTCCACTTATCCAAGGTTCAAGCACAGTCAAAGCTGACCCAAATAGTGGCTATCCTGAGGGTACCGGCTAGAGGCAGAAAAGATCCCTTTAGCCAGCTATAAATATTCCGAATGTTGGGGTGAAGATACAGCTTAGATGGTAGAGCACCCGGCGACTGTGTATAAAGACCCTCTGTGCCACACAAAATGGGCACGGTGGCAAGAAGTACAACCCTAGCACTCCGGAGGATCAAAAGGTTAGCCTGGCATAGTGGTGCCCACCGTTAATCTCAGCACCTGAGAGCCAGAGGCAGGGGGGGTCTTTTGTGAATTTGAGGCCAGCCTGGTTTACATAGTCAATTCCAGGACAGCCAGGGCTATAAAGAGAGACCCTGACTCGAAAATCCAAAAAGAAACAAGAAAAAGAGGAGGAGGAGAAAGAAGAAGAGGAGGAGGAGGAGGCAAGAACAGAATTCAAGTTCAAATAGTCTCCTTGACTATATAGTAAATTTGAACCAGCCTGAGCCAGTGACCCTGTCTCCCCCCCCCCGCCCCCTGCCCTCAAAAAGAAGTCTCTGTCTTGACCTGTGGTTACATAGAGGGTCGTATATTTTGACAGATATCTAAAGGCAACCCCATGCTGGCAGTTTGCACACAGTGAAGGTGGGGTGGATGTTTAGCTGAGGTTTGAGGTCTTGTATTACAGACCACACTTTTACTAGAAGCTCACACTGGCCTGCGGCGTAGAGGGTGCGAGTCTATTCCTGCTAATCTGTATAGTCAATATGGCGGGTTGGATGAGGTGCCCCCGTATTCTCATGAGTCAGAATACTTGGTTTCCAGTTGGTGTTGCCGTTTGGGTAGGTTTAAGAGGCTTGGCCTTGCCAGTGGAAGCAAGTCACAGAGAGCGGGCTCCGAAATTGCAAAAGCCCTGCCCTGTTTCCAGTGGACTTCCTCCACTTCTTGCCTGCATTTGGAGACTTGAACTCTCAGCTGCAGCTCCAGTTTGCTGCCTCTGCTCCGCCATCGTGGGCTCTCGTTCTTTTGGAACCCTAAGCCCACTAAATCCTTTCTTTTATAAATTGTCTTGGCCGTGGTGACTTGGTGCAGCAATGGGAAAGTAAGCAAGACAGCCAACTCATGCTAGGAATCCCCCCTCTCTACTGCCTAAATGTTGCCATTAAAGGTAGTTCCTATATCTACTCAGTTTGGTATGGATTTGGGGGATCTGAACTCTCATCTGCAGCGTTGTGCAGTAAGCACTTTATCCACTGAGTCCTCTGCCTGGCCCCAATATAAAATTTAAATGCAAGAAATCATGCCTAGGGATGCATGGGACTTTAAAGAAGTCAAAGCAGGAAGATAGAAAGTTCTAGGTCGGCCAGTGCATCACAGCAAGACCCTATCTCAAAAATAAGCAGAGCAGCCGAATAAAACAGCATGCAGAGGCTTAGTCAGGGTTTCTCTGTGTAACCCTAGCTGTCCTGGAACTCACTCTGTAGACTAGGCTGGCCTCGAACTCAGAAATCCACCTGCCTCTGCCTCCTGAGTGCTGGGATTAAAGGTGTGCGCCACCAGCCCTTCTCTCTCTCTCTCTCTCTCTCTCTCTCTCTCTCTCTGTCTTGTTTCAATCAGTTTAGAGCCAAAGGAGCATCTAGGATTAAGACTTTCTCTCATTAGAATGTTCATGCTAGGCTGGAGAGATGGCTCAGTGGGTAAGAACACCCAACTGCTCCTGAGTTCAAATCCCAGCAACCACATGGTGGCTCACAACCATCCATAAGGAGANCTGACGCCCTCTTCTGAAGTGTCTGAAGACAGCTACAGTGTACTTACATATAATAAATAAATAAATAAATCTTTAAAAAAAAAAAGAAGAAGCTGGGTGTGGTGGCACACGCCTTTAATCCCAGCACTCAGGAGGCAGAGGCAGAGGCAGGTGGATTTCTGAGTCGGAGGCCAGCCTGGTATACAAAGTGAGTTCCAGGACAGCCAGGGATATACAGAGAAACCCTGTCTTGAAAAAAAAATCAAAAAAGAAAGAAAGAAAGAAAGAAACATCAATTCTTAAAAAAAAAAAATGTTCATACTAGACAAAAAACTTTTCTAAAAGATTTGCTTTTACATTTTATTTTTTAATTATCTGTGTGTCTGTGTGTGGATTTGTGCACACAGTGTCCCTGGAGTCCAGAAGATGCCCAGGAGCTGGTTTGTCAAACATCTGATGTAAGTGCCAGGAACTGAACTCAAGTCTTCTGTTAGAGCATCAAGTATTCTTAACCACTGAACTGTTTCTCTAGGCCCCAAAACCATTTTCTTAAGACTGGAACAGACTGGGAGACTGGGATATAGCTCTGTTGATAAAATGCTCATTTAACTTGTACCTAGCCCTGGGTTTGATCCCCTGGCACCAAACATTTAAGCATAGAGCAAACACATACTCACACCACTTAAGGTGGTGGCAGGAGAGCCAAAAGTTCAAGTTCATGCTTGGTTACATAGTAAATTTGAGGCCAACCTGGACCTATGAAAGACCCTGTCTCAGAGAAAGAAAGAAAGAGAGAGAGAAAGAAAGAAAAAAAGAAAGAAAGAAAGAAAGAGAGAGAGAAAGATAGAGAAAGAAAGAAAGAGAGAGAGAGAGAAAGAAAGAGAGAAAGAAAGAGAGAGAAAGAAAGAAAGAGAAAGAAGGGAGGGAGAGAGAAAGAAAGAAAGAAAGAGAAAGAAAGAGAGAGAGAGAAAGAAAGAAAGAGAAAGAAGGGAGGGAGAGAGAGAAAGAAAGAAAGAGAGAAAGAGAGAGAGAAAGAAAGAGAGAGAGAGAAAGAAAGAAAGAGAAAGAAGGGAGGGAGAGAGAGAGAAAGAAAGAGAGAAAGAGAGAGAGAAAGAAAGAAAGAGAAAGAAGGGAGGGAGAGAGAGAGAAAGAAAGAAAGAAAGAGAGAGAGAAAGAAAGAGAGGGAGAGAAAGAAGGGAGAGAGAGAGAGAGAGAAAGAAAGAAAGAAAGAAAGAAAGAAAGAAAGAAAGAAAGAAAGAAAGAAAG
>NC_034611.1:49056449-49060898 GCF_900095145.1 Mus pahari
CTGGTCTCGAACTCAGAAATCCACCTGCCTCTGCCTCCCGAGTACTGGGAATAAAGGCGTGCGCCACCACGCCGGGCCATGTCTGGCTTCTTAAATGCAGGGGCAGGGGGTTAGAGCTCAGGTTCTCACGCTTACATAGCAAGCCCTATGACCTACAGAGCAATCTAGCTCCCTTGCAACAAAGGCTGAAGTTTTAGTTAACAGCTTGAACAATGAAATTCCTTTCAAAATGAAGGCCACTAATGACCCAAGGGTCTTGGGGTTCTATTAACTCTGGTGTCCCCACATCATTACGTCGGCTCTTGGTTTACCATATCTGACCTCATCTCCCTCCCCCCTCCCCTTTTCTTTTCAAGACTGGGTTTCTCTTTGTAGCCCTGGCTGTCCTAGAACTCACTCTGTAGACCAGGCTGGCCTCGAACTCACAGAGATCCACCTGCCTCTGCCTCCTGGGTGCTGGGATTAAAAACCTGCGTCACCGCCTCTCAGCTACTCTCCCCTTTTTCTGTTTGATTCTGGGATTCAAACCAAGGCTTTCTATGTTCTAGGCAAGTGCTCTCTCACTGGACCACAGTAGAAGCCACCTCTAGACTCTTTTTTTTTTTTTTAAACATTAAAAAACAATATTCAACTTTATTTTTGTTAATTATTTAATTTTTTGCAACCAATCCGAATATGGCACACTAAGAGAAATTTTTTTTTTTGTTATTAAGAAAAAAGTTAATGATGTAAAATGAGACTTGGGATTTTTGTTGCGAATACCTAGAGAGTTCTGGTTATCTCCTGGGTGCATCTTCAGCATGCAACTTCCCCCAGACATGTTAGGAGGACCCAGTCTCTCTGGAATTCTTTGGTTCTCCAACAGCAGTTTGTCTATTCTGCCAGGATAACACGTATCACACTGAGTTTGTGCCAGGTCTCTCACCCACGTTTATAATTCCGGTGCACTGTTTGCGGCATGGGCGTGGCTAACGCCAAGAAAGCGTTGAAAGAGGAAGGCCGGTATGTTGCTGTCCGCGGTCCTGAACTTTCAATGCGTTCTGTGACACAGATGCTTTCTTATCACAGAGGCAACAAACACTCTATGAACCTCACTAAGGAATCCTGAGCAGGCAAGGGAAAGGTAAGCATGTGAATAAAGAATGAAGGCAGAGGCCGGGTACGGTGGTGCACGCCTTTAATCCCAGCACTGGGGAGGCAGAGGCAGGTGGATTTCTGAGTTCGAGGCCACCAGGACAGCCAGAGCTACACAAAGAAACCCTGTCTTGAAAAAACAAAAAAACAAACAAACAAACAAACAAAAAAAAGAATGAAGGCAGAGGCCGGGTGTGGTGGTGCACGCCTTTAATTCCAGCACTCAGGAGGTGGAGGCAAGTGGATTTCTGAGTTTGAAGCCAGCCTGGTCTACAAAGTGAGTTCCAGGACAGCCAGGGCTATACAGAGAAACCCTGTCTCGAAAAAAAACAAAGCAAAACAAAAAAAAAGAATGAAGGCAGAGAGAGAGACAGAGAGACAGAGAAACAAGGCAGACAGAGACAGAGAGACAGAGACAGACAGAGAGACAGAGAGACAGAGACAGACAGAGACAGAGAGACAGAGAGACAGAGACAGAGAGACAGAGAGACAGAGAGACAGAGAAACAGAGACAGAGACAGAGAGACAGAGGCTGCCAGAAAACAACCATTGAGAGGAGGCCAGGGAAGAAAAGCAACAAATGAAGAATGTTTCTCAAAGAATGACATCAGAATCAAGGAAGACAGACACTAGCCAGGTGTGGTGGTCCATGTCTGTAATTCCAGCATTTTGGAGATGGAAGCAGGAGTTTGCCAATCAAAGTCATCCTTAGCTACACTGTGACATTGAGGCCAGACTGACCTATAGGGAAATATCTTTAAAATGGGGGTGGGGGGAGGAAGATTAAGAAGGAAGGGGAAAGCAGAGGAGAAGGAGAAAGAAGGAAAAAAGAATGGAGAGAAGGAAGAAGAGGAAGAGGGGAGGGGAGGGAAGGGGAAGAAGAGAAAAGTGGGAGGAGGAGAAGTTGGTTTACAAAGCCCTACACCTCCTTGAGGTTCTACAGGCAGACAATGGCTTTAAGGGAGGGAAAGACATTTTCTTCAGTGATATAGCCACTGTCAAGTTTCCCATGCTCCTGTAGGTAACTCTGAGTAATCTCATTGGTACACACACAGAGACACACAAATGGCACAGAGAGAGAGAGAGAGAGAGAGAGAGAGAGAGAGAGAGCATAAAAAAGACAGAAGAGTATTATTTAGGAAGAAGGAGAAACATGAAATATTTATAATGAAGCAAATTATTATGTTTGAGTAGTATATGGTAATAGAAACTAAATAGTAAGGGTAAATATGTGAGCTCAAGTCCTCAGAAGGAAGCAACAACCAGGTTAAAGATTTTGACTGATTGGAATTTTGTGATGCTAAATTAATGACGAAAGGAGGCTGTGATCCTCTGTGTTCTCGGCATGGCTAACACGCTCCTCAGTATGACCGAGGGGAAGGTTTACTATAGATATGAGGGAGAATCCAGACTGAAGAGCGAGACCATGAGGGGAAAAGGAGATAGTAAGGGAAGGGGATGTGAGAGGTCAGGAGCAAGCCCGGAGGGCAAGAGGCCAAGCCGCCGAGTGTCCACCATGGGCAGACCACCAGCTTCCACAACCGAAGAGCAATTAATGCCATCAGACAGCGCCTGAGTCCTCCTGCACAGATTCCCCCGCTTTGCTGTAACCTGACAACCTGATCTTTCCACCAATGTGTTTTTATTACACTGCACTTATTTATTTTGTCTGCGTACGTGTTTATGTATGTGGTCATATATGTGTAGGTCAGAGGACCTGGAGATGAAACTCAGGTTGGCAGGGTTGGCAGCAAGTGCCTTGCCCACCAAGCCATCTCATCAGCCCTCCACTGTTGTGTTTTAAAAATGCCTTGACATGGGCTGGAGAGATGGCTCAGCGGTTAAGAACACTGACTGCTCTTCCAGAGGTCCTGAGTTAAATTCCCAGCAACCACATGGTGGCTCACAACCATCTGTAACCATATGACAGTGTTCTCATATACACTAAATAAATAAATAAACAGATAAACAAACAAATAACTAAATGGGACTTCCTTTAAAAATTGCCTTGACATAAAATTTATGCCTCTTGTTCTCTAAGTATGAGCATATACAATTCTTTACGTGTTGGAACATGTTATTTGAGGCAGCCTGAATCTTATGTTCCCCAGGTCATGCTAACTCCTACCAGGTTCCAGAATAAACTATCTCCTGTTTTCTTTTGAGATGAGAGCTGTGTTTTTGTGTCAACAGATACATAAAGATGTGTCATAAGCATGTGTTCTAAGGGACACAAAACTGCCCATGTGTTGGTATGAGCAACTATGTTTGTACTGACAAGGAAATGTGTCCTGTGGATGGAGCTGGAGGGAGACGTGTTCTCACTCACACCAGCGTTCAAGTGTTTGCTTTTCAATCTTGTTTGCATCTGATGAGTTTTAGAACAAGTGCATAGGGGACTGGAGCCACAGTGCAGCTTGGGGCGTGCTCGCCCAGCAAGCACAGAGCCTCGAGTTCCACCTCCAGTGCTGCATTAAACTATGTGTGGCATGTGCCTGTGGTCCCAGCACTATGAAAACTGAGGCAAGATGAGCAGAAGTTCAAGGTCCTCATGGACTACATAGCACACTGACAATCAGCCAGGGAGACACAAGACCTTATCTCAACCACTAAAAATTACAAACAAACTTCACTTTAGTCAGAAAGCTAAGAAGTGACTAAACTAATTAAATAATTAATTAAACAAGCGCTTCAGGAGCCGGGGATGTAGTTCAGTGGCGTGGGGTCTGCCTAGCATGCACAAAGCTCTGGGCTCATTCACCAGTAGCATGCACACACACAAAGTGATTTTAAAGGTTGTTCAGGCTGGAGAGATGGCTCAGTGGCTGCTCTTCCAGAGTTCCGGAGTTCAATTTGCAGCAATACATGGTGGCTCACAAACCATCTGTAATGGGATCGGAAGCTCTCTTCTGATGTGCCTGAATACAGCTACAGTGGACTCATATACACAAAATAAATAAATATTTTTAAAAAATTTGTTCTGGGGCTGACGAGATGGCTCAATGGGTAAAAGCACTGACTGCTCTTCTAAAGGTCCTGAGTTCAAATCCCAGCAACCACATGGTGGCTCACAACCACCCGCAATGAGATCTTACACCCTCTTCTGGTGTGTCTGAAGACAGCTTCAGTTTATAATAATAAATAAATCTTAAAAAAAATTTTGTTCCATTGAAGGTTTTGTACAGCGACTTCTGCTTTAGAGTTCATATAGGTAATTTCACATATTTAGAAATTATTTCCGAGCTGGGGCGTGGTGGCGCACGCCTTTCATCCCAGCACTCGGGAGGCAGAGGCAGGTGGGTTTCTGAGTTCGAG
>NC_034611.1:49060943-49062920 GCF_900095145.1 Mus pahari
ATATATATATATATATATATATATATATATATATATATATATATATTTCCACATCTGTACTGGGTTCAAGAAGTTCTCTTCTCCCTCTGAAGTCTGGGGGGCAGAGTGTTTTTTTTCTCATAACTCTGCTACATTTGCTTCTCCAAGCCAGTGATTACCTTCTGCAAAACGTTCTTCCCTAGATCTTGCTTCAAATTCATTTAGGTGCTTTAAAGTGTGTTATCCCAGTTAATACTCCAAGCAGCCCACGATATCCTTGTAATTGTTTTTATTGCAATTAAATTCATGACATGGATTTTTTTGAGACTGTTTGTGAATAGCCGAGACAATGAATAGTGATTAAGAAATGTCAAGGGTCTATTCATATTCACCTGTCTGTCTCCCAAAATAGCCTTTGAATATTTGGCTGTCATAAGACTTATCTTGTTCATCAGTGAATTCTCAACATTACCTAGAATGGTTCCTAACACATAGTAGGGGTGCAGAAGTATTTTTGAACAAATGAGTCAATTGATGAAAATGTACAATAATTAGCATCATATTTGAATAATTCAAAGAGCTACATTTATACACAATAGAGCTAAGTTACCTGAGAGAAATTGTAAAATGGTCTTAACTGTAGTGAAAAGGTTAGAAAAGGGTCTATTCACAATGTCTTTTTCACAATGAAAAAGATGTTCCCGGCATAGACCAGGCTGGGTTCCGGCTTGGGACCAGCCTCCTACTTCCTGACCTCAGTCCTGGAATTACAGGTAGGTGCTGTACAGCCCTTCAAATGCATTAGTTTTCAATTAAGACAGGGGACAAAAACAGTGAGATAAATCCCCTTACATAAACCAAAAGTCATTTGTCAAGGAACAAAGTGGGGGGCCCTCAGCCTATCTTCCTCCTCCTGTCTCTTCTTTTCTCTCCCGTCCCCAGACCCTGTGGAGATCCTCTGTTTATGTACTATGAAGATTTCAGACTTGGCTTTCACAGAATTTATTCTTATTGAAACAAAACACACGAGTCTCACCTCATGTAAAATAGTTTATTTTAGAGTCACTAGCGACCATAGCCTCAGAATACCAATTCAGGTTATCCCAGATTCCATGTTTCCACATGCTAACAGGTCCATGAAGTTCTGTAGCAACAGAACCAAGAAAGCCACAAAAGCGCTTTTCAGTACACTGTTGGGGACATAGGCAAGGGGTTACAGCAAAGTCAGGCGGCCTCTGCTAAGGCCTCAGATGCTATCTGAGACATTTTTAGCATTTTGGTTGTTAGAAGCTCCTGGTCCCTTGAGTCAATACATTCCAATGTTTCACCTGCTGGTCACAAGGATGTTAGATGAGCAGAGGTGGGCAAGGAGTGGCTGTTAACTGAACTAGAGAGTCAGGTGTGGTGACACACTTTTAATCCTAGCCCTGGGAGGTAGGGACAGGCAGACAGATGTCTGTAGATCTGAGACCAGCCTGGTTTACATAGTTACCTCCAAAACAGCCAGAGCTACATAGGGACCCTGTCTCAGAAGCGGGGAGAGTTTAGATACAGCCTCAAATAACTGTAAGAGGGCTCTGGATCTGTAACATTCCCACCAATGCACGCTCAGGCCGGCAGCAGTTTCCTCCTAAGTGTGGCTTCTTTCCTGCCACTTTCCTTCCTATGCTTGTCAGGACCTTCGGAAGAGCAGTCAGCGCTGTTACCGCCTGAGTCATCTCGCCAGCCCCAAGAAACAACTTTCTACAGTGATCTGAAGCCCAGAACTTTGCTCTGAGCTGCCTTCTTGCCCTCATGCACTTTATCTTAGAAAACTTGCCTGATCTTGTTTTCTATACCCAGTAGCAAAAACAAAACAAAACAAAACAAATAAAACCTAAGAAACTCCTCCCTCCTCCTCAATCTGTCACATGAACCTGCAGTAACTGGCAAGCCATATAAAGGCTGTCATTGTCTGAACACACACACACACACATACACACACACACACACACACAC
>NC_034611.1:49064145-49065376 GCF_900095145.1 Mus pahari
CTGGCTGTCCTGGAACTCACTTTGTAGACCAGGCTGGCCTCCAACTCAGAAATCCACCTGCCTCTGCCTCCCAAGTGCTGGGATTAAAGGCGTGCACCACCACACCCGGCTTCTTTTCTTTTCTTTCTTTCTTTCTTTCTTTTTACGGTAGGGTTTCACGTAGCTCAGGCTACCTCAGATTCAGTATATTTTGGAGGATGACCTTAAACTCCAGATCCTTCTGCCTCTGCCTCTCAAGTGCTGGGACCACAAGTGTGTCTCACAATACCTAGGTGCTAGGGATAAAACCCAAGCCTCTGTGTTGACGAAGAAATCCCTCTACCAACTGAGCTACATCCCCAGCCGAATGACGGTAACTGTTCTCATTTGTCTTAATGTTTAGGAAACACAGGGGCTGGAGGAATGGCTACAGTGAAGAGCGCTCACTGTTCTTCCAGAGGACCTGAGGGCCCGTGTTCAATTCCCAGCAACCACATGGTGACTCACAACCTTCTGTAACTCTGATTCCAGGAATCTGGTGGCCTCTTCTGGCTTCCTCAGGCAGCGCGCGCGCGCACACACACACACACACACACACACACACACACACAGGCAAAACACCCCTACATATTAAACAAAAATTTTAAAAATATATAAAAGGCACATTAAGCATTGATTTTTCTCTTTTACATTTGAATTTACTTTGTGTATGTGTATGGTGTGTGGGTGTACTTGTATGTGTGTGTATGGTGTGTGGGTGTACTTTTATGTGTGCGGAGGTCAGAGGACAACTTTCTCTCCTTACACCCTGTGGACCCTGGGGAATCCAACTCCAGCTACCTACCTTGCTGGCAGGCACCCCTACCCACTGAGCCATCCTACCAACCCAAACTGATTTTGTAGAGGATACCAGAGAGTGACCACTAACCCTTTGGATTTGGAGAGATTGCTCAGAGGTTAAGTTGGGGTTTAGGTTTCAGTATTCAACAGTTCACAGCTGCCTGGAACTCCAATCTTACTGGGTCTGACCTCCTTGGGCACCAGACATGCATAAGTACACATATATATAAAATAAAACAAATCTTTAAAATAAGAGTTTTGGCCAGGCACACACCCTTGATCGCAGAACTCAGGAGGCAGAAGGATCGATCTCTGTGAGTCAGAGTCCACCCTGCCTGGTCTACACAGTGAGTTCCAGGCCAGCCAGGGCTTTGCCGTGCGGCATTTTCTTTTCTTTTTCTTTTTTTTTTTT
>NC_034611.1:49066911-49070734 GCF_900095145.1 Mus pahari
AGCCTGTAGTGGAGTGTATCTGTGAGCCTGTAGTGGAGTGTATCTGTGAGCCTGTAGTGGAGTGCATCCGTGCAGCCTGTAGTGGAGTGTATCCATGCAGCCTGTCATGTAGTGTATCCGTGCAGCCTGTAATCCCATTGCTTGGGAAATGGTGCAAAGGCTCAGAAGTTAGTCATCTTCCACCACAGCAAGTTTAAGGCTGGTCTGAGATACATGAAACCCTATTTTTAAAAAGCGAAGGAAAGAGGAAAGTGAAAGAAAGAAAAAGAGAAGAAAGGAGTGCAGGTGAGATGGGTCCCAAGTGAAGATGTTGATTTTCCAGGCTGATGGCCTGAATTCAGTCTCTGCAGCCCACAGGAACCCACACAATGGAAGAAGAGACCAGCTTGCAAGGTGTGTGTGTGTGTGTGTGTGTGTGTGTGTGTGTGTGTGTGTGCGCGTGCGCGCGCGCATCACCTGCCTCCCCCCAGGATGATGATGATAACAACTATTATTTAACAGCTAGTACAAGAGTCCCAAACAATTGTGTTAGTTATACTTTGTCCTCTCAAGGTAAACTGGACTTTCACCAGTGTAGCTGCTCAGGACGTGATGAGAAGACGACGTTTAATGTGAACGTCTGATCAGACTTTCGGCATACTGAGCAGACCTGCACTAAACGCAGTCAGAGGCGAATACTTTATTGAATAGGAGCCGAAAGCTGTTAGATAGACGAGTCGGGCCTGCATTTGGGAGTGTGACGGAAATGACCCCACGTTCAAATGTATACTCATCGTTTAGAAAAGGGTCTCGGCCGCGCGTGGTGGCGCACGCCTTTAATCCCAGCACTCGGGAGGCAGAGGCAGGCAGATTTCTGAGTTCGAGGCCAGCCTGGTCTACAGAGTGAGTTCTGAGACAGCCAGGGCTACACAGAGAAACCCTGTCTCGAAAAAACTAAAAAAACAAAAAACAAAACAAACAAACAAACAAACAAACAAGAAAGAAAAGAAAAAAGAAAAGAAAAGGGTCACAGAGCTACCCTGTGACCTCTTTTATAGTCTCAGGTGACAATCACAAGGTCCTGTCAGGAAGCTTCCGGCCTCTGTTGCTCCACTTAGCCCCGCTGACTGTATGAGTGAGCGATCACTTTTTGACTGTCAAGAAGTTTTGAAAGGTGAGTGGAATGGAAGATGGAGAAAGGAGGAAGGGAAGGGAGAGGGAGAGGGAGAGAGAGAGAGAGAGAACAAAAGAGGAAGCCAGGTGGGAGGGACTATAAGAAGAAGGAGATTACTGAAATGATTTCAGGCTTCGTGTGCTGAAATAGTCATTCTTGCTACAAGCTGCTAGCTTCTCTTCTTATGAAAACATGTCTAAGGTGGCAGATGAATATATTTAAATTTTTCTCCCTGAAACATAACACTCCAACAGGATGTGTCAGAGAAATGCCAAGAAAAGAAAGCAGAAGGAGGTAAAAATCCCTGAATGAAGTCAGTGACAGAGGGACTTCCGCGTGGACGCCGGGAGGCAAGTCCCACGTCCGCACCGAGCTCCCTGGTCTCCTGGGTGGAGCTGACTATCTCCTTGTTGGACTTCTGTGACGTCCATGACCGTCTTGTGGGACTGGAGTGACAGGTTATGAGCCTCTTGGTATGTCATTGCCAGCGGCTCACAAAGCTCACAACATCGCTGTGTTGTAGTCATTTTATTCCCAGTTCCTCCCACAGAAACAACCCGTGGGGCATGCGTGGTAGCTCTGGAGTTGGGCATGCATGGTAGCTCTGGGGTACACACGTCTGAGCCTAAATCTAGGACTTGGAACCATGACCTTTGAGGGAAAAGTGAAATCCAGGGGACAGTTAGCCTGGGAAAGGGACCACTATGGGAGACAAGACTCCCTGTTTGTTATATATTTGGCAGATGATTTGGAGGCCACATTTGAAATGTATTCTGTGGTCCAAATGTCCCCCTGGGACTAAGGTTGCAAGTCTTAACTGTTATATAACAGGGGATTGCAGTTAACAATACTTTGTATCCTGGAAAATTGCTAATATGGTTCATTTCTATTTAGCTATTTATCTGTGTGTAGGTGTGGCGGGAGGTACTTGGCCATGTGTGTGCACGGCGAAACCAGGGGTTGAAGTCAGGTGTCTTCCTCCCCTCCCCCCTTTTGAAGCAGGGTCATTTATGGGATCTGATCTTCACCACGGGTCATCCTTGGAATCCTCCTGCCTCTGCCTCCCAGTGCTGAGATTACAGGTGTGTGCCACCACACCCCATTTTTAAACTGGGACCTAGGAGATCCAAACTCTGATCTTCATGCATGCCCCAAAAGCACTCCACCCACTGAGCTAACTCTCACTCCATCCCTTATTGTATTGTTTTAAACTCATTATTAGCAATTGACAAGAAGGCTCCACTGTGTGGTCCAGGTTATACAGACATCTGGGTTAGTTACTTCTCTGTGGCTGTGACTAAGAACCATGGCCAAGGCCCCTTATAGAGGGAAGAGTTAACCCAGAGGTAGAGTCCTAATAGCCCTGGAGGCTGCGGATGGCTGATAAGGGAAACCCGGATGGGGTGGGGGTGGGGGTCACATCTTCAACCCCAAGCACAAAGCAGAGTGTGTGAGGTAGAGGTGGGGAAGGTTGTGAACCCTCAAAGCCCACCCCATGTTGTATTTCTTCCAGTAAGGCTGCGCGCACGCGCACGCGCGCGCGCGCACACACACACATTGACACCTCTCCAGGCACCACCTGGAGACCAAGGACTCAAATGTCTGAGCCTGTGGGGGCCATTCTCATTCAAACCTCTGCATCTGCTCCCTGACCTCCTTAGTCATGACCAAATCACAATTAAAAAAAAAAAAAAAGAAATGCATCGAGTTCAACTTTGAAAATCTCCACAGTCTTTAACAGACTCAGCATTATTCAAAACTCCAAAGTTTCTTCTGAGACTTAAGGTCATCTCTTTACTATCACCCCCTGTAAAATAAAAAACAAAACAAAACAAAACAAACAATTCCATACTTCCAACATTCAGTGGTAAGAAATGCATATTCGCATTCCAAAAGGGAAGTGTTGGGGTATAGTGTGGAAATACTGGCCCAAAGCAAACCGCTTCAGCACAAACTCCAGGTCTGAAGTCAGTGAACTTAGCTCTGCCCCTCCAGTGCTGCTGCCTTCAGCCTACATCTCTGCCCCGGGCCACCTCCACTTCCTGTGTGTAGAGCTCCTTAGCACATGACTTAGGGTTTTGATTTCTCCCATAGCCTGCAGGCCAGGCTTCACTGTCACAGCTTTACACAAGGGCTGCTCGCTCGGGGCCTTCCTTCTTACAGCACCCCTCGTGCTGGTACACATTGGTCGGCCTCAGGAACTCTCTGAAACCACAGAGGAAGGACCCACAAGCCCTCGCTCTTGCATCTTTCATGCCCCTGGATGACTAATGCATAGAGGATGTAGCCACGAACCTCACCCCTTTGACCATGAGCAGAGACTTTGGTATGGCACAGCTTTTTCAAGTGGAAGAGCCCTTAGGCTCCATTCTACAAACCCAGAGCTGAGCTGGGTGGGGTCTTTCCCTAGGGCACCCCTCCCATTAGTACAGCCCAGAGCAGGCTTGCACTATAGTCTGAGGAACTTGTTTTTCTATCTGAGGATGAAGGCAGGAGAAGAAAGTCTACTTCCTATTGTAGCGCCCATTTTCTCAAGGATATAATTTTATATTATGAAATAAAAGAGGTCTACGGGCTGGTGAGATGGCTCAGTGGGTAAGAGCACCCGACTGCTCTTCCGAAGGTCCGGAGTTCAAATCCCAGCAACCACATGGTGGCTCATAACCATCC
>NC_034611.1:49070809-49082515 GCF_900095145.1 Mus pahari
ATTCGGAAGAGCAGTCAGTGCTCTTAACCACTGAGCCAGCTCTCCAGCCCTTCTTCTTTCTTAAGTTTTCTGAAATAAGAGTCTCTTGCTTTGCTCCTTATTCCTGGTCCTTCTGTCTCTGTTTCCCCAGGGGTTTTTGTGGTGCGTGTGCATGCGTGTGTGTATGTGTGTGTGTGTGTGTGTGTGTGTGTGTACAAATGTACGCATTTGTGTGAGGGCCAGAGGTCAACCTTTCGAGTGTGTAGTGGTTTGAATGAGAACGGCCTCCACAGGCTCATGTATTTGAATACTTGGTCCCCATTTGATGAAACTGCAAGAAAATGATGAAGAGGTTTGTCCTTGCTGGAAGAGATGTGTCACTGAGGGTGAGCTTTTTTTTTTTTTTTTTTTGGTTTTTTGAGACAGGGTTTCTCTGTATAGCCCTGGCTGTTCTGGAACTCACTCTGTAGACCAGGCTGGCCTTGAACTCATCAATCTGCCTGCCTCTGCCTCCCAAGTGCTGGGACTAAAGGCGTGCGCCACCACGCCCAACGAGGGTGAGCTTTGAGGTTTCAAAAGCCCACACTGTCTTAGTCAATATTCTGTTGCTGAAAAGAGACATCATGACTGTGGTAACTCTTATAAAAGGAAACATTTAGTTGGGGCTGGCTTACAGGTTCAGAGATTTAGTTCATTATAATCATGGTAGAAAACATGGCAGCATGCAGGCAGACATTGTGCTGGAGAAGGAGCCAAGAGTTCTATATCTGGATTGGCAGGCATCACTGGGGATGGGGGTGACACACTGGGCCTGGCTTGAGCATTTGAAACCCCAAAGCCCACCCCCCACAATGACAGACACACTTCCTCTAACCGGGCCATAGCTACACCAACCAGGCCATATACCTCCTAATCCCTGTTAAGTAACACTACTCCCTAATGTCCAAGCCTCCAAATATATGAACCTACAGGGGCCATTCCTTTTTAAACTACCACACACACCATTCACAGTTAGCTCAATCTGCCTCCGGATGGTTTCAAGTTGTAAGCTCTCAGCTATTGCTCCAGCACCATGCCTGCTTGCCTACTTCCACGTTCCCTGCCACAGTACTTAAGGACTCTGGCCCTTGAAACTATGAGCCCCAAATTAAATGTTTTTATCTATAAGTTGCTTTGGTCATGGTGTCTTATCATTGCAATAGAACAGTAACTAAGAGTTGTTTCTTAGGTTTCATCCACTTTGTTTTGATTTTTGAGAAAGGAACTCTCATTGGTCTGGGGGGTCAAACAATTAAACTATGCTGGTTGGAAGTAAAAGAGAATCAAAAAAGAACTGAGCATGTGTGTGGTGGTTTGAACAGGAATGGGTTTGAATGCTTGATCTACAAGGAGTGGCATGATTAGGAAATGTGGCCTTCTGGGGGTAGTGTGTCACTGTAAGGGAAGGCTTTGAAGTCTCATACTCTCAAGCTAGGTCCAGTGCTGCTCAGAGTCCTCTTCTGGTGCCTGTGAATCAAGATGTAAAACTCTTAGCTCCACCACGTCTGCCTGCACACTGCGAGTGCTATATGCCTGTGCTAGCTTATGTAAGGGACTTCACCTTTGCTGGTATGTGTGGAAGCCAGAGACTGACATTTGGGTATCTTCAATCATTTCTCTACCTCTATCTCTTTCTGAGATAGGGTCTCACGAGGTCCAGGCTAGCCTTGAATTTAATCATTATGTAGGCAAGGATGACCTTGAACTTCTGATCCTCTTGCCTCACCTTCCTAGGGCTAGGACTCCAGGTCGGCAGCGCCACCCCCGTTTCTAGCCTTAATATTTTACTTTCCTGGTTAGAGAGCAGGCGCAGGAAGCAGAAAGACGAATCTGAAGTGCTAGCATTCAATGTTTTCTTCTTTATCCTTATCCCAATCATTAATATTTGCGGAATGAATTCTGAGAAAACACAGGAATCCTTTGATCATTGTCAAGTACTCCAGCAGAGAGTTCATATCATTTGAGATGGGTTGATCAAAGTCTACAAAGTCCATTAGAGCCAGACAACCAGGCATGGTGGCTCAGACTTGTAATCTCAGTATTTGGAGGGAGCTGTAGGAGGGTCAGGAATTCAAGGTTATTTTCAGATACATAGAGAGTTCAAGTTGTCTGTGAGGGTATTTCCCAAGGAGGGAAGCCCCATCTTGGATGTGCTTGGTGTTAGCTTACAGTCAATTCCACTAGGGCTCCTCCCAGGGACCTAGCAACTGGTTATGTCATCACCTGCCGCTGGTACCAGGTGTGCCAGGTGTGGGCTGTGTATAAAAGGGCTGCCTGCCAATCCAGCGCATGTTAGAAAGTGACAGGAAAAGAAGATGGTAAGCCAAATGTGAGGTTCTAGACAATCCTAGCATGTGTAGCTTGAAACCATGTTTATCAGGCACTTACTGACCTTCAAGCACTTAGAACGAATGGTGCCTAGCCAAGGAGAACGAATGCAGGACGTGAGACACTGTGCTTAATAAATTGGGTATTCCCTGTGGGCGATGGGGACTTCGAGCCTGAAGTCAGTTGCTATGTCAGTGCCTCTCCATGTCTCCTTCATGAGGCACATCATGGACCTCTACAGGGCTTTCTGTCCCGGAACTCAAGCTTAGAAATCCCGGCGTGCTCAACCAGTGGCATTTAAACTAATAAGCACGGTGCATCAAGAGAGTCCATGCATGCACTAGACGGAAGTCAAGTGTGTGTTTGAGTAGAGTGTATGCAACATATGAGTGAGCAGAAACAGAAAACATAACCTTTAGGAAGAGACAACAGGCAAATGCGAGCCACAGGAACGGAGAACATGCATTATTCATACTGCAAAACAAATCTGAGGCAAGACATGTCTATTTAGCTATTTACCTAAAGAAAACCACTACTGAACAACACAGAGACGGGCCAAATTTACAAGAAAAGTAGCAATCTGTGCTCTTCTTTTTCCTCCCGTCCTCCTTTTTCTCTTCCTTTTATTTATTTATTTATTTATTTATTTATTTTTAAGATTTATTTATTTAGTACACTGTAGCTGTCTTCAGACACTCCAGAAGAGGGAGTCAGATCTCGTTAAGGATGGTTGTGAGCCACTATGTGGTTGCTGGGATTTGAATTTAGGACCTTTGGAAGAGCAGTCAGTGCTCTTAACTGATGAGCCATCTCACCAGCCCCTCTTCCTCTTTCTCCTCATCTTCTCCTCCTCCTCTTTGCCCTCCTCCTCATCTTCCTCTTCCTTCTCCTCTTCCTCCTCTTCCTCCTCTTCCTCCTCTTCCTCTTCCTCCTCCTCTTCCTCCTCTTCCTCCTCCTCCTCTTCCTCCTCTTCCTCCTTCTCCTCCTTCTCTTCCTCCTCCTCCTCCTCATCTTTCTCTTCTTTGCAGAGAGCTCATATAGCCCATGGTGGTCAAAATTGCCACACAGCCCAGGCTGCTTTTGAATGCCTGCTTCTTCTACTCCACCATTTCCAAGTCAAAGGCATGTGCAACTATGCACAGACTCTTATAAGGGAGACATGACATTGCGTTTGTGGAATTTGAGAATGATGGGCAGGCTGGAGCTGCCAGAGATGCTCTGCAGGGGTTTAAGATCACACTGTCCCATGCCATAAAGATTACCTATGCCAAGAAGTAACATGTGGGATGCCAGTTTAGAAGGACTTGGTATTATTTATAGTGCTTGTTTTGATCACATTCGGTCAAGTCATTTTAAATGGTTGGAAACGAAGGTGAAGTGTGTGTATCTGCGTGGGCAGAAAACACTTTGGACTGGGTTCGTACTGAAGAGCTAAACATCCTAAGATAAGATGGGCTGCAAAGAGAAAATGAATGCCCTGTCGGTTTGCGCTGATCAGAGCATGATTTTATTAATCGGACAAGGAAGGATTCTAAGCCCCCCCTGAGTCCCCTGGAGAAACTCTCTGCCTCTCTGTCTCTCTGGTGCGCGGTCCGATCAAGGGCGCAGATGTGATCCAGTAGGCGGGTCCGAACGAGTGGGCAGTGACAGTGGGCGGTGATGATGACTATGTAGGGCGGTCTGACAACGCTGCATTCTGGGAGATCTGGGGAGGTCTTCTCAGTGGCAATCTTGTCCGTCTGTAGGGGGCACAATATAATGTTTAGAGGGAGAGTGGTTAGTGGAGGTGAGAGACCCCAACAGTGAAGTTTTGGGAGAAGAGTCACTTAATTTTTTTTTAGTTTTGCTGAACTATGAAATACGGAGCCTTAATTTTGTACAATAAACTTTTACTTGTAAAAATATATATATATATAAATAAAAATGGGGCGGGGATATAGTTCAGTTGGCGAAGTACTTGCCCAGGAAGCATGAAGCTCTGGGCTCCATCACTGGTTGCTGAATAAACTGTGTGCCGGTGGCACAGCCTGTAAGCCCAGTACTGAGGAAGGGGTGGCTAGTGGAGCAAAAGTTCAAGGTTATCCTCAGCTTTATAGCAATCTGGAGGCCATCTTAGACCACAATGCACCTTGCTTCCAAAAATGGGTAGTGGTGGTAATGGGGAGGCTGGTGAGATGGCTCAGCGTGTAAGAACACTAGCTGCTAAGTCTGACAACCTGGATCTTGCCCTCAGAACCCACATGGAGGGATGGTAAAGCTGATCAATCCCCCCCCCCCCCAAGTTGTCTCTCATCTCCACAGTAGCTTCAGCATGTCCCCTGCCCCACAGAATTATTAATGTGAGGGTCTGGAGAGATGGCTCAGGAGGTTAAGAGCAGTGGCTGAACTCCAGAGGACGCAGGTTCAATTCCCAGCATCCACATGGCAGCTCACAACTGTCTGTAACTCCTGTTTCAGGGAGGATCCAACACAGACAAAAATGCAATCAAAACACCAATGTACATAAAATAAAAATTAATTAAAGGGCTGGTGAGATGGCTCAGTGGGTAAGAGCACCCAACTGCTCTTCCGAAGGTCCAGAGTTCAAATCCCAGCAACCACATGGTGGCTCATAACCATACGTAACAAGATCTGATGCCCTCTTCTGGAGTGTCTGAAGACAGCTACAGTGTACTTACATATAATATATAAATAAATCTTTAAAAAAATATATTTGTTAAAAAAATTAATTAAAAAATAAAAACTAATAATAAATGTAAGAAGGAGGGACTAATTTAAGGAGCATGAGAAACGTAAGGGTGTTGGGCCAGAGAGATGGCTAAGAGGTCAGAGGGTAAAGGTGGTGACCTGGGTTTAAACTCCAGAACCCACATAAACAATGGAGGGAGAAAACCAAGTCTACAAAGCGGTCCTCTGGCCTCCATATACACCGAAGGCATGCACACACAGGTAGGAGAAATCAAGCCAGAAGACAAGGGACCAGACAGGTGCATGGCGAGGGTCAGAGGTGAGGAGGGTGTATGGCGGCAGTTCAGTTTCTCAGACGCAAATGGTACGATCCGAGACGTGAAGAGCGGTGAAAGAGGGCCGAGTCACAAAGGCTAAACAAACGGAGTGTGAATAGCCAGAGAGTCAACGAAGGAAGGGAGACCACAATCAAAAACTGTGAAATCAGAGTACAAACCCAACAAAAAAATCGCTGAAAGTCTGATGTGGTGGGGCACACCTGTGACACCAGCACTTAAGAGGTGGCGGCAGAAAGATCAGGAATTCAAGGCTAGCCTGGGCTACATGACACCCTATCTCAAGAAAAAAAAAAACAAACCAAAAGAATTACATTTCTACAGAACCTGAAAATTACTTCTAAGAAGACAGTGGGGTTTGGTTTTCTTTCATCACTAACTTCCTGCAGGAGAAAAAGAACTTGAGAATGAAAAGATGCGGTAAGTGCCCCCACTCCCTTTCGATATTAAAGAGTCATTGGCACGGCCTGGTTTAGCTGTCACATTTCCATGTGCGTGACTGATGTGGGCTGAGCACCCAGTTCCTGACTCTCTTCCCCATTTGCCTGCCCCACCCACCCTCACTATCCCAGCCACCTTAAAACAAGCAGTGGCAAAGAGTTACACAGCACAAAGCACACACCATGACGAGGTAGACTGGGCATTCGCCCACGAGAGAGGTGAAAAGATCAAGGGAAACACAGTTTCTCAGATGCCGGCTTAACACTTGGAACTGTGTGGATCTTGACGTGAGAGAAGCTACCTTCTGCTGGCAGCTCCTGCCTGACAAGTGTGCGGTTCCTGTAGCTGACGTCATCTCTGTTACAGAAGACTTGTGGTTTACAGCAATGCTGGCTAACCTCGTTCCTGGTTTCAGTGATGGGCACATGACTAAGGAGGGCCTAGGCTAGTTCACATAGAACACTCCCTTAAGGACAGAGATCTTTTCAGTACTAAGCCCAAGAGCCTCGTCAGGACGATTAAAGCTAAAGAAATCCACCCTGCAGAACATCCGTGCCCTGGAAAGAGAACGAGTCTCTTTTCCTGCGATGATTGAACAACACACGGTACATGGCTGGAGCAATGGCAGCCTCTTGGTTCCTTGAGGTTTTCTCCTGAGGCCCGATGCAGCACAGAGAAAGCGGAAGCCACAGACGAAAGAAAGTTGTTCTAATGACATAGTTTGAGTCATTTGAGACTTCTCTGGAGTTGGCACTGCCCCTAGGTTTCTAGGTATGTGAGCTGATATATTTCCTCTATTGAAGCTAGTTTAGGCTCGGGTTCTCTGTGGCACGAAGCAACAAGGATCTATAGATTTACCACGCCTGTCAAAGATGGCTCTACCAATTTATTTAACCGTTCCGCATGACCTTCTTGTGGTTCCACTGGTACTCTCCTCCTCAGTAGGTGAGTATGCTCACACCTCTTAAGTAGGTCAGGCTCCTGATTGCTGTAACAGTAGAGTATTTGACCCTCTGAGGCTTCAGAGGCTGAGGCATAAAAAGGCCCAGGTTCCTTCACTAGCCTATCACTTGGGGACCATTGATTCCAAAACTCAACCCATTTTGTCAGGAAACTGTTTGACAAGGACACATGTAACCAATAGTCCCGGGTAAGGTCTCAGCTGACAGCCTCAGGAAGTCAAGAGAAATAAGTGAAGTAACCTTGAGGTGGCTCCAGTTTCCAGCTTTCAAGTCCTTCCAGCAAAATCCCAGGCAGCATGGAGCAGAGGTAAGCCATTGTAGCTGTGTGACCCATCTAATACCCCCAAGCTACAGGAGTTGCGAAGTAAAATAAATACCAGCGATTGTTTTAATGCACCTCACATTGGGGAGCAATTTCTTCCACAGCAATAAATTAGCTAATACATAACCCTAACGAATACAATTGGTATTCTACATTAAACTGTTCTCAGAATAGTGGAGGACTGGGAACATAGATAGATAGAGGGGGGGCTTGCTTAGCATCAGGCCCTGGGTTCAATCCCAGCTGCATAAAATTGGGTGTGGTGGTATACACCAGTGGTACACAGCAGTAATCCCAGAACTTGGGAGGTTCATCAGTGTCCCTGCAATACACACATACGTTATAAAAATAAATAAATAAATAAGAAACAAAAAAACCCATGGTAGACTGCTCTTGAGGAATGTCACCTCAGTTTGACCACCTGCTTCCACACACACACATATGTACAAAGACATGTATGCAAACATGCACACACACACACACACACACACATATAGAGCAAAAAGTTCTCTTACCCCACTTATATACCCACCCTCTCTACCTCTCAGAAAATAGCTGCCCTGATTTCTGATCAGTTGTACCCTTTTGAGTTTGTGACAATGGAATCCTGCAGAGCCAGTCTTCTGTCATGCTGCCCTCACCCAGCATGGCTTTTTGATTCATGTGCATTTGCATGAGATCATAGTTTCTTTACATGGGTGAGTAGTGTTTCGTTGTGTGAATATGTTTATCCATGCCTTAAGTATGGTAAAGGAATATGAACATCGTTCAACATTGTGAGGGTGTGTGGTGGTTTGAATATGTTTGGCCCACAGGAAGCGGCAATATAAGGAGGTGTGGCCTTGTTGGAGGAAGTGCATCACTGTGTAGGCGGGCTTTGAGGGCTCCTAGCGCTCAAGCTCCACCCAGTGCAGAAGAGACCCTCCTCCTAGCTGCCTGCAGAACAGTCTCTCCTGGTTGTCTTTGAATCAAGATGTAGAACTCTCAGCTCTTCCAGCCTCTTGTCTGCCTGCACGCTGCCATGCTTCCTACCATGATGATAATGAACTGAACCTCTGAAACTGTAAGCCGGCTCTAATTAAATGTTGTCCTTTATAAGAGTTGCCTTGGGCCGGGCGTGGTGGCGCACACCTTTAATCCCAGCACTCGGGAGGCAGGTGGATTTCTGAGTTCGAGGCCAGCCTGGTCTACAAAGTGAGTTCCAGGACAGCCAGGGCTACACAGAGAAACCCTGTCTTGAAAAACCAAAAAAAAAAAAAGAGTTGCCTTGGTCATGGTGTCTCTTCACAGCAATAAAACCCTAAGACAGATGTGTTCATATTTCCTGGGAGGGCGGCTGCTAAGTTACTGGGTAAGTAAATGTTATTTAAGTTCATTAGAACTACTTAACAGTTTATCTAAGTACTTGTCTTATCTTGTGTTCCTCTCAGCAGCACATGAGCATCCTGGTTACTCTACAGTTGCCAGTATTTGGTATTGTTAGCCTTTTGGTATGAGCAGCAAGTGTGAACTTGCTGATGATCTTTTAAGTATGCATCCTGGTGAGGTATCTTTTCTTTCATCTCTGTTTCCCTAGTCGGCTTCCAGGTCGCTCTGTGGGATAGGGAGTAAATAGCAGTGTTAGTAATAGATTGGGCGTTTGTGGGAGCCTGGTGGTGCTATCGTGTGGTGGAGTTGTAAGGTCACTGAGTTTGTCAGTGTGTCACTATGTAACTTCACAGTTGAATGGGTCACTAGGAGGGTGTGGTTCACTGAGCGCTCAGTTTGGAGGGTGTGTCTACTCTGTTTTCTTTCTTTCTTTCTTTTTAAAGATTTACTTATTTATTATATGTAAGTACACTGTAGCTGTCTTCAGACACTCCAGAAGAGGGCGTCAGATCTCATTAAGGATGGTTGTGAGCCACCATGTGGTTGCTGGGACTTGAACTCTGCACCTTTGGAAGAGCAGTCGGGTGCTCTTACCTGCTGAGCCATCTCACCAGCCCCTACTCTCTGTTTTCTTCTCTCTCTGATTCCTGTCCATCATAAAGTGGGTCATTTTGCTTCCTGCCATGTTTCCTATCCAGGAATTCTGCTTCCTGACTTCAGAGGCTCAGAAGCAATGGAGCCACATCGCCATAGATTGGTATCTATGAGTCAAAATACGTCTTTCTGGGGCTGGAGACATTTCCCAGTAGTTAAGAGCAGTTGCTCTTCTTGCAGTGGCCCCAGGACTAATGTTCAACGTTTACATAGTGAGCTTACAACCATCTCTAACTCCAGCTCCACCCTTTCCTGACCTCCTAGGGTGCTGGGCATGCATGAGGTACACATGCATACATGCAGGTGAACACTCAGAGTATAAAATAAAAATAAATAACTTTTTAAGTGCGTACTGCTCATGCAGAGGGCTTGTGCTCCTAGCCCGAAGCTGGGTGGCTGATAACTGCCTGTAACTCCATCTTCAGGGGATTTAACACCCTCTTCTGACTTCCACTAGCGCCTGCACATACCAGCTGTTAAGGAATACAATGCGGTGAGGGGGTACCTGGCAGGCCCGTGCCAAGGTGTCTCCTGAGAAATTAAGCCATGCAACAGATCTGGTGTTTGGGGAAGGGAGAAGAGTGAGGACTTGAAGATGAGGTAGAGGCGTGGCTGGTGGTGACGTAAGCTATTGCTAGGGCCCAGGGAGGAGCCTAGTGGAATCGCCTGTAAACTAACACCAATCCCATCCCACTCAGACATACTATTTTATTTTTATTTTTATTTTTATTTTTTTATTTTTTTTGAGACAGGGTTTCTCTGTATAGCCCTGGCTGTCCTGGAACTCACTTTGTAGACCAGGCTGGCCTCAAACTCAGAAATCCGCCTGCCTCTGCCTCCCAAGTGCTGGGATTACAGGCGTGCGCCACCACGCCCAGCTCAGACATATTATTAAAAGAAGATAAATCTTCCCTCCATTGAATTGCTTTGCTCAGGTGTTTCCTTACAGTGACAAAAAAAAAAAACAAAAAAAAAAAAACAAAAAAACAAAAAACAACTACACGGCACCAAGAAGGGAGGTCATGGCTGGGGGTGGTGGCACATGTCCTTCAATCACAGTACTAGGAAATGAAAAGCAGGCAGATCTCTGAGTTTGAGACCTGTCTGGTCTACATAGCAGTTCCAGGCCAGTCGGGGCTACGCAGGGAGACCTTGAATTAAAAATGAATGAATGAAAGAGAAAGGAAAAAGGAAAAAGTAGGATGTTTACTGTGATTATACCTGAGCGTGGGGCTCAGAAGTTTTTTTAGAACTGCTTGTGGGAAGGATTCTGACAAGGTTTGGAGAAGCAGGCTCCGAATGTCGAAAGTGGAGCGTAATGGCGATTCTGGCAGCTTACCAGCACAGACGGTGGAGACACAGACAGTAAGACTGATTCTGAGATAGAAAACCACATTATTTTTTTCTATCTCAAAATCAGGGGACTCTGGATCCTCTCGAACCAGATGTCACCATGTGGGTGCTGGGAATAAATGTGGGTCTTCTGAAAGTGCAACCTATGAGTACCTTGTAGCTGTACAGATGGTTGTGAGCCTTCATGTGGTTGTTGGGAATTGAATTTTTAGGACCTCCGCTCACTCCGGTCAACCCCGCTCTGGTCAACCCCGCTCGCTCCGGTCAGGTCAGCCCTGCTTGCTCAGGCCCAGAGATGTATTTATTATTATACATAAGTACACTGTAGCTGACTTCAGCAGTCAGTGCTCTTACCCACTGAACAATCTCGCCAGCCCTGGTATTTGCTTTCTTGCTGGGGAAATGCCTTGAGCCATTCAGAGACTAGCTGGGTTTTTGTTTTGTTTTTTCTTTCAAACTACAAAAAAATAAAACAAATAAACACCAACTTCCATAGTTTAAGAAAACCAACAGTGGGGCCAGTGAGACTGTTCAGCAGATAAAAGCACCTACTCAGACAGACAGACAGACAGACAGACAGACAGACACACACACACACACACACACAGATAAATAAAATAGAATGTAGTCACGTCTATTCTGATACTTGTTCTGTGGATCAATCTGGCCTTGAACTCAGAGATCTCCCAAGTGCTGGGATTAAAGACCGGCATTATCATACCCAGCTATAAAATAATAAGTTTTAAAGTAAAATAAGAATAACTTAACCGGGTTGGGCAAGGTGGCAGGTGTCTTTAATCCCAGCTCTGGGGAGTCAGAGGCAAGGTGGATCTCCATGAGTTCAAGGCCAGCCTGGCCTACAAAGTGAGTCCAGGACAGCTAAGGCCGAGTTCTGGGACTGGGTAATTTACAGAGGCAGGAGGCTCACCACAAGGTGGAGACCAGTCTCATAACCTGCCTAACTCTAGATCAGCAAGGGTTACATAGGGAGACCCTGTCTTAAAAAAAAAAAAAAGTGTAGAGACATATATATATGAAAAAAACTAAAAAGAAAACCAAATTCTATAAAAGCAAGCCGCAGATGCCTGGGCCACATTTCAATTTCCAGAAATATGGTGCAGTGACAGAAAAAAAAAGAATAAAAAAGAATGGGTTTGGGAGTTAGAAGTCCTGAGTCTGTCTGTCTGTCTGTCTGTCTGTCTCCCTCCCTCCCTCCCTCCCTCCCTCCCTCCCTCCC
>NC_034611.1:49088084-49088661 GCF_900095145.1 Mus pahari
TTTTTTTAAGGATGAGTGTTTTTAAAGATTTATTTATTTATTATATATGAGTACACTGTCGCTGTCTTCAGACACACTAGAAGAGGGCATCAGATCTCATTACAGATGGTTTTGAGCCACCATGTGGTTGCTGGGATTTGAACTCAGGACCTCTGGAAGAGCAGTCAGTGCTCTTAACTGCTGAGCCATCTCTCCAGCCCAGCCCCATGCCTTTTCAAATTTGGTAGATAACATCCAACTGGTCATGGGTCGCATTGTCTGTTGCCGTACGTCTATGAACAGCGCGTACATTGTTCCCATGACCATTGTCCCAATGCACCCTTGTTAGCACAGAAAATTAATAAACTGATATTGATAAGTCATTAGCTTTAACAAAGTTTCAGGTTGCGTTTTTTTCTAGAGGTGCAGCCGAACACTGTCCTTCCTGATCTGTGCAAACTATCCCTGAAAGAAGCTATTCCTCAGCTCAGTCGTGGTAGCTGATTAAATGATTAATTACTTTCTCTTGATCTCACTCTGTAACCCACACGGGCCTTGAGTTTACGGTCCTCCCGCCTCGGCCTGCTGCGAGCTGGGA
>NC_034611.1:49088728-49091642 GCF_900095145.1 Mus pahari
ATGGTTATGAGCCACCATGTGGTTGCTGGGATTTGAACTCTGGACCTTCGGAAGAGCAGTCGGGTGCTCTTACCCACTGAGCCATCTCACCAGCCCCCAAGAAATAAATCTTAAACAAACAAACAAACAAAACAAAATCCCATCATACCAAACTATCATCCAGGAATATTAAAATACTGTGTCCACACGGCAGCTCACCTCTCAACCACCTCACTTCTGTTCCAGGGGATCCAACACCGTCTTATGGTCTCCACAGGCAAGAGGCATGTACATGGTGCACAGGCATGCATGCAGAACAGCCAAACACAGTAAAGAAAAATAATAAAATAAACCCTATTACAGAGCATCTCGAATGTGTCAGGCACGGTTCTCAGAACATCCTGAGGACTCACTTTGCCCCCTCAGCAACCCTTGGGCTGAAGCTGGTCCAGTCAGCACTCTTACCATGCTAGAGTTCCTCTGTGTCCTGGCACGTGTGCGGAGGTCAGACAGTGACTTCCAGAGTCAGTTCTTACCTTCTACTCTGTTTTGAGGCCGATTATTTCTTGTTTCCATCTCTGTTCCTTACTCCGGGTTACTGGACCATGAACTTCTAGGCAATTCTCCTGCCTCACTCTCTCTCAGGACTGTAGGAATGTTGGGAGTATCTGTATAATAAATAATTAGAATTGAATCACTGGGGCTGGTGAGATGGCTCAGTGAGTGACTGCTCTTCCAAAGGTCCAGAGTTCAAATCCCAGCAACCACATGGTGGCTCACAACCATCTGTGATGAGATCTGATGCCCTATTCCGGAGTGTCTGAAGACAGCTACAGTGTACTTACATATAAAAAATAAATAAATCTTTAAAAAAAAAAAAGATATAGAACTCTTGGATGGCTCTTCCAGCAGCATGTCTGCCTGCATGCTGCCGTGCTTCCTGTCATGACGATAGTGGACTGAGCCTCTGAAACTGTAAGCCAGCCCCAATTAAATGTTGTCCTTTACAAGAATTGCCTTGGTCATGGTGTCTCTTCAGAGCAATGAAATCCCAACTAAGACACTGTATATTAATATAGGTGTATAATATAATATAAGTAATTATATATTATACATATTTTCTCTCTCTACATATATATGTATGTGTTCATATATACCTTTTGTTTTCGTTCTTTCTTCCCATGGCTGAGAGCTTCACAATTGCTAGGCCAACACTGTCACTGAGCCATACCCACCTCCCAATCCTGCATGCGTTGCCCCTTCACCTCCTCCTAAGCTGAGAACAGAACACAGGGCCTTGTGTTTGGTAGGCAAGCACTTCACTGCTGAGATAAATCCCAACCCCTTGTATGTATCCTTTAAAAACATTTTCTTTGAAAGTTAAGCCCTATATGATCACGCGCCTATCCCAAATTGAAAGGTTGGGGGGATCATGTTGGCACAGTGAGGAAAGTACTTGCTATGGACGTGTGAGTACCTCAGTTTAGATCCCAAGAATCCATGTCAATCCAGGTGCAGTATTAAATATCCATAATCCCAGCATTCCCACAGAGAGATGAGAGGCAGAGACCAGAGCGAACTCGGATGCCCTTGAGCCTGGTAGTTTGTTGTAGGCAGTGGTGAATAGCAAACTCTCTGAGGAGCTGGAGAGATGACTCAGTAGCTAGACACTGGCTGCTCTTCCAGGAGACCTGGTTCTATGCCTAGCACCCACAAAGTATCTCATCACCATCTGTGATTCCAGTTCCGGGGGATGTGACAACCTCTTCTGGCCTACTCTGGTACAAGGCATGAACATTGTACACAGATACAGACATATGTGCAGTCAAGGCGCGCGTGCGCACACACAAACACACACACACACACATACACACACACATGAGAGAGAGATTCTTCAAAACAAGGTGGAAAGCAAGAACCTATACTTACATTTGTCCTGCTCATCTCATGTGCTGTCTCTCTCTCTCTCTCTCTCTCTCTCTCTCTCTCTCTCTCTCTCTCTCTCTGTGTGTGTGTGTGTGTGTGTGTGTAAGTTCATATCTGGATCCAGTGCATTTGAATCAATGGCCTCACTTATGAGAGGCACGTGTTCTTTCGCAGAGCTCAGGTTTGGCCCTCTTTTTCCATGACAAGGATGCTTCATGGATGGTGCTGTGGTGTATGAGCCCATCAGGAGTTACATAATGATGGCCCTCTTTCTGTCTGTACCACTTTTAAGGTAGTGTAATGGAATCGGTGGTTAGAGTATGCTGCCACCAAGTGGTAACAGTTCCGTATAGGCACAAAAGGAGATCCTAGGAAGGATCTGAGATCCTGGGAAGATTTTCCTACCATGGATTATAAATTGCCACTATCGCCCAGACACACTAAGGTGCTGGATACAGAATTTGGGCCTTTGTATAAACTAGGAGAGGTTCCGGGCGGTGGTGGCACACGCCTTTAGTCCCAGCACTTGGGAGGCAGAGGCAGGCGGATTTCTGAGTTCAAGGCCAGCCTGGTCTACACAGAGAAACCCTGTCTCAAACAAACAAACAAACAAACAAACAAACAAACCAAAAAACCCCCCCAAAAACAAAACAAACCCAACAACAACAGCTAGGAGAGGTATCTGCCCCTGAGCTATATCCCTAAGTCATCCAGTTCATATCACTACTTAAATGGGTAGATAGATAGATAGTCGGGGTCTCACTATGCAGCTGTGGTCTGACTGCAAACTCATGGCAATCCTCCTGCCTCAGCCTTCAAAGAGTTTGGATTGGATTATAGATATGTGCTACAATACTTGGCACTACAATGTTTCTTTCTTCCTTTTTTTTGTTGTTGTTTTTTTTGTTTTGTTTTGTTTTGTTTTTGTTTTTCGAGACAGGGTTTCTCTGTGTAGCCCTGGCTGTCCTGGAACTCACTCTGTAGACCAGGCTGGCCTCGAACTCAGAAA
>NC_034611.1:49092038-49092956 GCF_900095145.1 Mus pahari
CGCGCACTGCCTTGTCAGATTCATTATTTAATCCTATTTCCAGGGATACAGATTGAACTCTAGCTTTCGCCTAGGCAAGGGAGATGGTTTAGCCATGAGCTGCATCCCTAGCTGGCTACTGTTTATTCTGTCTTGGGAACTTGTCCCCTAGAGAGACAGAAACATTTGACCCTTCGTGTATGGCACTGAGACAAATCACATTAGGATTCCCCCAAAGTCTAACGTGGGAAGCCAATGTGTTATCTGGCTTACAGAGACGTGGGCGAGGGGCCACAGGGGCGAGCGGCCACTTAGAGACATGGGTGAGGGGTCACCTAGGGAGCATGTGTGGTGAGGGGTCACTTATGAAGCAACAGCACCACTGGACAGGAACACCCCAACATGGAGGATGACTTCCCTGTAGCTGTGTAGATTGTCTCCTCTCTCCAGTTTAACACCCATAACCAATGCGCTCTACCTCCAGTTCTCATACAATCGGGGTACAGTGACATGCAGAAGGCTTAGAGGCAGATGGGGAACAGGTAGGAGCTCAGGTGAGAATCCATTAACCCTCCCTAACCTCTCCTTCGATGAGGAAATACCAGTAGTCAGAAAGCCTGATGTCTGGCATTTGTGATAAGGATAATGGACTATGCTCACATGTGTGGGAGGACATATTGTGAGCCATTTAATGTAGAATATATATAAAGAATTCAGAGCCGGGCGTGGTGGCCCACACCTTTAATCCCGGCACTTGGGAGGCAGAGGCAGGCAGATTTCTGAGTTCGAGGCCAGCCTGGTCTACAGAGTGAGTTCCAGGACAGCCAGGGTTACACAGAGAAATCTTGTCTCGAAACAAACAAACAAACAAACAAACAAACATCATAGATGACTAAATGGGAAAGCCCCCATCTATGTAGTAACCATCCATCTTCCCAA
>NC_034611.1:49092971-49100620 GCF_900095145.1 Mus pahari
AAAAAAAAAAAAAACCAAAAAAAAAAAAAATTCAGCACATTTTCTCTAGATTAGGACATTTATTCATATATCATAGTTCACTGTCCAGAATCAGAAAATTTCACCAATCCCTGAAGTAGTTTCAAAATCAAATCCCTGAATGTTTTCTTTTTGCAATAGGATCGTGTTACATAGCCAAGCATGGCCTCCAGCCTTGGCCTCCTGAGTGCTAGGATTATAGTCAGGAGCACCGCACTCAGCTTTGCTCTGAGCATTCTATTATTTCATTCAGTTATTTATCACAAGCACACATACACACACAGAGTAATGCAATAAAAATTTAACATATAAATACCATAAAATTGTAACAATGAAAAATTCCTTAAAAGCAATTAACACATATTTATGGGATGAGTTGGAGGCTGCCCAGATAACAAATGTTTCTCCCTTTTGTTTTGTTTTTGTTTTCTGAGACAAGGTTTTTCTGTGTAGTCCTGGCCTTCCTGGAGCTCACTCTGTAGACCTCTTGTAGCTGGCCTCGAACTCAGAGCTTCAGCTGCCTCTGCCTCCAGAATGCTCGGGTTAAAGGCACATGACATCACCACCCAGCTTGTAAATGTTTCTAATTTGCTTATCAATTATTAAGTGTGTGTGTGTGCATGCGCGCGTGCGCGAGTGCGTGCCCTCATAAGTGTGTGTCAACTTATGGGAATGATTTCTGTCTTTCTTTCTATCATGTGGATTCTAGGTTTTGTATTGTTTTATCTTATGTGCATTGGTGTTTTGCCTACTTGTATGTCTTTATGTGAAGGTTTCAGATCTTGGAATTTTAGACAGTTGTGAGCTGCCATGTGGGTGCTGAGAGTTGAACCTGGGTCCTCTGGAAGAGCCGTCAGTGCTCTTAACCACTGAGCCATCTCTCCAGTCCCCATATGGATTCTGTGTGTGTTGAATTCAGATCATTGGTAGCAAGCACCTTCATCTGCTGAGACATCTCAATGGCCCTAAACTCAGCTTTTTAAAAAGTGTATTTAAAAAAAAATCCATCTCATTAGAGAGCAGATGATGAAGACACTCAGTGCCTGCACACACATTTGCATACACACCTGTACCCACAAAACCACAGGTATGTTCATGTATACATTCTATCTCTTTTTTTTTTTCCCCAAGCTAGACTGTTACCTGAGTTTTAATTTTGTGTGGTCTTCTGCTTGTTGGCTATAAACTTCATTCAGTGTATAGTCTGAGGCTGGCCACTCTGGGTGACCTCAGAGGGCAGAGGGTCTTGCTATGAACAGCGCTTTCAGTGGGTGGACGGCAGCTCTTCTCCCCTGCTGTACTGATGACTCAGTCACACATGGCCACAGGGAGTCACGGCTTTCACTCCAACATTAGAGACCACCCCACCCCACCCACGCTAACCCGCTCCTGCCTTAGTAGGCCAGGCACGTTCTCAGCTGAGTGGCTGCCCTGGCTTTCTCTGAAATGCATATCTGCTCATCTCTGTCTCCTGGCCAGCATCCCCAGGGAGAAGGCTAGTACCCAAACATGGGGTCTCCTGTGTGCCAGCCATTTCTGTCTTATATGTCTTCTGTCCCGTTCTGCTGGACAGGTCTTCCTTTCTTACCATTCCCTCCCTGTGTCCACCCAGCTTGCTTTCCCCCACCTTTGTGCATCTGCACACTTATTTCCCCTTATGATGTCTGTCTGTCTGTCTGTCTGTCTCTGTGTCTGTGTCTGTCTGTCTCTGTCTCTCTGTCTCTGTCTCTCTCTCCCCTATCCCCCCCCCCCCCCCCGGCATTTTGTTTTCAAGATCCAGTGCTAGAATGTCTCAATTCTGGTCAGAGTGAGTTGTTCCTCTTTGAGCTCTACCCTGCACGACCGGCTGCATACACTCATGATAGTACTTCCAGCTGGTTCTTTATTAGCACCACTTGCTTGTTTATGAGTTCCACACGTCTCTGAGCTCCCTTGGGCAGAAGCCACATCTCTTTTCTTCTTTTCTCTGGCAGTGCCTTGAAAAGGGCCTGGCAAAGGGTAGTCGCTGGTGACTGCTGAGAGAACGAGGGCAGGCACTTGTGTAAAGGGGTGGCACATGTATGTGTGCATTAGTTGTTTGGAGAACAGTAGTGGGTTTTATCACTGCCACGCATGGTGGTGTTATTGGTAGAGACGTTCCATGACACTCTTGAAATAGGGAGCAGCAGAGTAGGAATTCAGCTTCCTTATTGCCTGAGCAAGGAAATAAGCCCGCAGAGGGTCAGGTTTTCGTTATGGGGCACAGAGGCTCATGGCTCCTGCCTTCTTGAACTGGGCTGTTTTCTCTGCTGTAGCATTATTGTTTCTTTCTTTTCTTTTTATTTATTTATTAATTTATTTATTTTATGAGTACACCGTCTGTCGCTGTTTTCAGACACACCAGAAGAGGGCATCAGATCCCATTACAGATGGCCACCATGTGGTTGCTGGGATTTGAACTAAGAACCTCTGGAAGAGCAGTCAGTGCTCTTAACTGCTGAGCAACCTCTTCAGCCCTCTTTTTTTTTTTTTTTGTTTTGTTTTGTTTTGTTTTGTTTTTGAGACAGGGTTTCTCCATGTAGCTTTGGCTGTTCTGGAACTCACTGTGTAGGCTAGCCTTGAATTCACAAAGATACACCTACCTCTGGCTCCAGACTCATGGAATTAAATCTGTGTGCCATCACCACCTGGTCTAATTATTCTTTTGAGTGGTGCTATTCAAAATAGTCACTCAAAATCATCTTGGGAATTTTAAGTAGATATTGAGTTTTTCACCATAACCTCGATGTACTTTCTTTTCTTTCTTTCTTTCTTTCTTTCTTTCTTTCTTTCTTTCTTTCTTTCTTTCTTTTCTTTTCTTTTTTTTTTTTTTTTTTTTTAAGATTTATTTACTTATTTTATGAATGAGTACAGTGTTGCCGCCTTCAGACACACCAGAAGAGGGCATCAGATCTCATTACAGATGGTTGTGAGCCACCATGTGGTTGCTGGGAATTGAACTCAGGACCTTTGGAAGAGCACACAGTGCTCTTAACTATTGAGCCATCTCTCCAGCCACCCCAAAACTCTATTTTTAAATGATGGTCCTTAAATGTTTTAACCTCCCTTTTAGCCCACCACCCACCAGAGATAGTGGAAAGGCAAGGACCCAGGAGAAGTGGACCTGTTTAGAAATGGCTCTTTGGAGCAACTCCTGTCTGTGTTGTCTGGAAATTGGCAGTTCAGTGTACAGGAGTCAGCAGCTCAATCCACTCACAAACACTTCATGGGTATAGGGGCAGTTTTAGCTCAGTAGTGTCGGGATAGCAGCAGGTGGCACAACCTAGCAGGAACAGCCATGCAGCGGGGATTTGGACCAGCAGGAGCATCAGGAGCAGTGCTAGGCTGTGTCTCTCAGCTAAGCAAAGATCAATGAAGAGGAGAGACCAGAGAGCGTTGCACAGCTAGCTCTATAACCAAGCCTGGCTCAGCCTCCATCACTGTCTGTCAAGTCCTTTTTATACTCCCTCCGAGCATCACGAGTCCTCCGTGGGTCTTGCTGCAGCACGTGAGTCTGCCTCAGCTGACATCACTCTGCCAATCAGTCTGAGTCCATGGAAACGGCAAGAAACTGTAGCACATCACCAGAAGGTTTTTGTTTTTGTTTTTGGCACATTTCTCCTTATGGAGTCCCAACAAATGGAGTTCAACTATGCATGTAAGGTGGACCAATACATGTGTGTCATTAGCGACAAACAAACAAACAAACCAACCAAAAAACCCCGTTCATCATGTGCCCTTCATGTGCTTGTTTTAGTAGAACATCTTTCTCCTGTGTCTTCTTCAGCCAGCCAACGTTCCTTCCCGAGTTTGCCTTAGCCTTTCACTGTGTCCACTTCAGTGAAACACCATCCAGTACAACTGACTTCCTGAAGAACCCTCAAGTTTCTACGTCATCCACCTGCCTCTGCCTCTGGAACACTGGGACAACAGTTTGTACTACCATTGATGACTTCTTCTTCTTCTTCTTCTTCTTCTTCTTCTTCTTCTTCTTCTTCTTCTTCTTCTTCTTCTTCTTTCTTCTTTAACAACATTTTTATGTGCATTGGTGTTTTGTCAGCATGCATGTCTGTGTGAGGATGTCAGATCCCCTGGAACTAGAGTTACAGACAATTGTGAGGTGCCATGTGGTTGCTGGGAATTGAACTCAGGTCCTCTGGAAGAGAAGTCGGTGCTCTTAACTGCTGAGCCATCTCTCCAGCCCCGTATTTCTTGCCATCTCAAAACCTGCACCTAAGCCATCCCCCCCCCACATATATTCATTCTCTGTCTCTCTCTCTCTCTGTGTCTCTCTCTCTGTCTCTCTCTGTCTCCCTTTCTCTCTCTGTCCCTGTCTCTGTCTCTCTCTCTCTCTCAAGAGGGTGTCCTATCCCCATTACAGATGGTTTGTGAGCCACCATGTGGTTGCTGGGAATTAAACTCAGGACCTCTGGAAGAGCAGTCAGTGCTCTTAACCGCTGAACCATCTCTCCAACCCACAAACTGTCTCTTTATCATTCACATAGTTTCTTTCTCTTTTCCCCACTCTTCATATTTCCATCCTTTATATTACCTTAATTTTTTCCCGTTGCTTGAAAATCTTCTATCCAGCACCCAAGACCTATATATAAAAACTATTATAAACTAAAGATCGAGGGGGTATTCTAGTTTGCTCTCTATTGCTATGTAAAACATCATGACCAAAGCAATCTGGGGAGGAAAGGGTTTATTTGGCTTATACATCATTGGGAAAAGGCAAGGAAAGAACTCAAGACAGGAACGAGGAAGGTGGAATTAAAGTAGAGGCCGTGGAGGAGTGCAGCTGACTGGCTTGTTCCTCATGGCTTGCTCAGCCTGCTTTCTTACACACCCCAGGACCACCTGCCCAGTGGTGGCCCTACCTACAACAGTTTGAAGCTTTCTCATCAACTCATAGCAACAGATTTTAGTAAGAATTGTGAGTTGCAAAGGCTGGGGAAAAGTGTCGCAGGATTAGAGCTCTTGCTTAGCATAGCCAGGGAGAGCCCTCAAATGAACCAGAAGGGGAAGAAGATCAGGGGAAAAGGGGTCAATGGGTAATGGCAATTGGTACCAAGTTGACAGCTTGACTTGATTAGTTAGACCCATTAGGTGGCAAGAGAGAACCAACTCTTGAAAGTTGTCCTCTAAGTGCCACAGGTGTGAAGTGACATGTGCCCAAATACACACACACACACACACACACACACGAATAAATGAATATAATGAAAAATTAAGGAGAACATAAGAAACTTAATTATATGAAAACTTAAGTCAGTGTCTTCTAGAAAAATTTTCAGTGCCCCTAGGAGATAGGCACACTACAGTTGGTAAAGGCAAACTATTTAAAAAAACAAAACAAAACAAAAGGGAAGTGAAGATGAGAGAGGAGGGTTTTTGCTGGTGTGGGAAGCAAGAAGGGAGAATAAAGTGAATATGATCAACATACATTGTAAACATGCATGAAGTTGTCGAAGAATAAAGGTTTTTTTAAAAATAAAAATACTCTTAAAAAAAAGAAAGAAGGAGGCAAGGCCTCAAGTCTTTAGTCAGTATCTTAAAGTCTTCACCATCACGGATCCTGAGCGTTTGACATCCTACACATTTAGTGTCCCATCAGAAGTTTGAGCCTATCTCGCCCCGCCCACTGTCGCCCCGCCCACCATTGTCCCGCCCCACCACCGCCCCGCCCAGTTTTCCTCCCGGCCCCGCCCCACCTCCCTGGGACTGGGTTCCCTTGGGCCCCGCCTCTTCCGGCCCGCGAGGTTTGATTCCTTTGGCGGGCGGAAGCTGCTGGAACTTGAATCCTGCAGAGATTCCCATCGATTTGTTCCGGCTTTGCTGGACTCTGCGGCCGGCTGCTTCACCTACTGTCCTGTTCGGTCCTGCCGGGCCCGCTGCCCTTCAGGTCAGTTCTCCTGTCCTCGGGCCGCACTCTGGGCCGTGTGGGGCGTGGCCGGGAGACGGAGCTTCCCTGGGGTTCCACCCATCCGCACTGTTCTGGGTGAGAACGTCTAGGTTTTTCCGACCCTGGCGTTCGTAGATGGTGGAGGTTTTTTTCTTTCTTTCTTTCTTTCTTTCTTTTTTTTTTTGTCTCGCGTTCTGAGATGTATCTTTGCGTCTTGAACTCACTGGTTTCGAACTCACTTTGTAGCGAAAGTGTTCCTTGAATTCTGGATCCTCCTGCCTTAGCTTCCTGAGAGCTGGGGATACAGGCGTGAGTGCTGCCCACTCCCCATTCCCGGCTCACGTCAAATGACAGCATTTGACGGCCCGGAGGCTGCCATAAATGGGAATTTCCAGTTCTGTTCCAGTGCTCTTGACTGTCCGCAAAAGCGATTCAGAGACGGGCTTTGAGGCACTTAGACTTTTCAACTCAGTTTTCTGGGTTATTCCAGTTAGAAGAGAAATGTGTGATTACCCTCTTTTTAGAGTCCAAATCCTTCTTCGCCTTGCACCTCTTCAAAGCAAGTGGCCAGAGACACGCGTATTGTAAGGGCGCCCAGGGGCTGTAGCAGTAAATGGAGGAGCGAGGTGGCTCCTGCCAAGAAGGGTGTGGAGAGAAGCAGTTCCCTGCTTCTCATCCCGAAGCGGGAGCTCACACTTCGGTGAGGTAGTGAGTGTTCTAGTCTCACCTTAGGTAGATTTCTGTGGTTAGTGGAGTAGGAGGAAGAGAGGGTTTCAGAGGGGTCTGAAATGTTGGCTAGAGGCTCTAGTCCCAACTTTTGTTCGTGTTTTGGTTTCTGTTTCTTATGAGGTGTGAGAGAGTCAGAGAAGCCCTGTTAAACACCTTCGTGGAAACCTTTTGGGAATGAATACTTCTATTGTGGAATCTCCACAAGGGTGCTGCCACTCAACTGTATTCTAAGGCCCCGTTGTAAGCCACTCTGCACTCTCATTTGAAATGACCAGGTCACTGTCAATGAGCTCGAGAGGCAAGTTCATGTGTTTTGTAGTATGAGATAGCATTGCTCAAAGAACACCGTTACTGGTATCAAAATAGCCTCAGTTTGCCTTTTATGAAAACTTACTGTACAGTCCAAGCTGGCCTCGAACCCACAGAGATGCACTTGCCTCTGTTTCCTGAGTGCTGGTATAAAGGCATGTACCACAGTATCTAATAGTTTAACCACACATTTCCCAATATTTAGCTAATTTCTTATTTTTTTCAGAAAATTTCTCTATTGAATATGCCTCATTTCTTCACTAACCAGAGGGGTACTGAGACATCATATTTTTTGCTTTCTGTACTCCAATTTCTAGAAGGTTAACAGGATGTGTAAGATTATTTAGAACCAGCTTTATACCCACAACATGATCTAATCACTAGTCTTTCTTTCTTTTTTGGGGGGCGGGAGGGGCTTCGAGACAGGGTTTTCTCTGTGTAGCCCTGGCTGTCCTGGAACTCACTCTGTAGACCAGGCTGGCCTTGAAGTCAAAGATTCACCTGCCTCTGCCTCCCAAGTGCTGGGAGTAAAGATGTCACCTCGGCCCAGCTAGTTTTTGTAATAGTAGCAAAAGTGATCTTCCCTGGATTTGAAGATATAATCTAGCCTTACAGTGGCGTTACTCAAAGACATGGTGTGATTTCAAGGAAGAGGGTAGTCAGAAAGAAA
>NC_034611.1:49101140-49111833 GCF_900095145.1 Mus pahari
GCAGGCGGATTTCTGAGTTTGAGGCCAGCCTGGTCTACAGAGTGAGTTCCAGGACAGCCAGGGCTATACAGAGAAACCCTGTCTCGAAAAACCAAAGTAAATAAATAAATAAAGAAGAAAGAAAGAAAAGAAGAAAAGAAAAGAAAAGAAAACCAACCAACAACAAAACCCTTGCTCCTTAAACTTCGGATGGGTAAGCTGTTGCAGTAGGTTAGCACTAGCTATGCCAGCAGGACCTGAGTCCTCAGAGCCCATGTGACTGCTGGTTCTTTGTCTTCTCACCTCCACATGCACACTATGGCATAAGGACACATTTATTATATGTACCCAGTTATGTACTTTAAAATTAAAACGAATGTACACGAATGTGCATTTGTCTGCTTGAGTGTGTAGCATGCTGGTGCCTGCAGAGGCCAGAAGAGGGTGCTGGATCATCTGGATTTGGAGTTACAGGTGACAAGCATGAGTGCTAGGAACTTAACATGGGAGCGCAGCAAGCACTCTTAGCTCCCACGTTCCTGCCCAGTTTTTCCCTCCAACACAGGGTCCCATCTGCTGGTTTACTGTAGGGTCTTATGTATAACCCAGGCTGGTCTGGAACTTCAGCTCTTCCTTTCTGGTGTCCCCAGTGCTAGGAATAGAGGCAGGTATCAGTGTTAGGCTGGAACCTAACTCTGATCATTGCCTGCACAAGCTGGGAAACTTGTCTGTCCTTCTCCAAACCCTGCCTGCAGAGAGAAAACAACTCTTTCTTGGAGAAAACTCTGGGCTAACAACCCACCCAAGAATACCCTCCCAGGGACTCAGATTCCGACCGTGTAAGGACACCACCCCAGCTCCTGGCTGGCACGTCATCACTCCTCGCCTAAGCTCTGTAAAACCTGCTTGCTGTATCCTGGATGTGTGACTTCACGGACCTCCGCCTGGGAGATCAGTGAGCCAACCCGAGAGCTGCCACTCAAGCTAATAAACCTGCCTTCATCTACTTCACTCAAGTTAATAAACCTGCCTTCATCTACTTCACTCAAGTTAATAAACCTGCCTTCATCTACTTTAAATCTGGTCTATATTTGCATCATCAAGGAAGAGAAAATGCCTATCGTTAAGCATACTTGGGTCTGCTTTCCTCTTTAATGGTGTCTTTGTACAGAAATTCTGAGTATGTATGTAGGTTTCTTTTCCTGGTTGATCTGGAACTCATGTAGACCAGGCTGGCCTCACACGTGCAGTGTGTGTGTGTGTGTGTGTGTGTGTGTGTGTGTGTAGGTTAGTTGCCAGCTATGGGAGTTGGTCTTTCTGTCTTGGGGGTCAGGTTTTCAGTCTTGGTGGCAAGTGCTTTTACCCACTGAACAAGTGGGTTTGTTGTTTGAGGCATCATCTCCTGTAGCACAGCCTGGTCTTGAACTTGCTGTGTAGCCTAGGAAGACCTCAAGGGCCTGCTTCTACCTTTCAAATACTGGCATCACAGGCAAGTCCTATCACCTCGGTAAGTAACTCTTTATTGGGATTTGATTTGTGTGGATGATGTGAGGCTGGAAGCCAGGTTTTGATTTTGTTTTGTTTTGTTGTTTTTGATTTTTGGGACAGGGTTTCTCTGTGTAGCCCTGACTGTCAGAGATTCTCCTGCCTCTGCCTCCTGAGTGCTGGGACTAAAGGCGTGGGCCACCTCCACCCGGCTCTGTTTGTTCGATTTTTGCTATGGCTAGTTAATGCTTCCATGGCCATTTACATACCTAAGCTGTATGTTTATCCCTATTTGCAAAGGGAGCTGGTGAGCTGCTGATATCCCTTTTATTAGATGTGTACTATTTCTTCTTGTTTTACAGGTTCTTTTTGTCATTTTGAATAAAGTTCCAGGTGGACTATGAAAGATTATGATGAACTCCTCAAATACTATGAATTATATGAAACTATTGGGACAGGTAATTGTCATTTTTTTTCTTGGAAGCAGAGTACAGATAAAGTAATTGAAAGTATGGTCTATTTGGGTGGTCATGAGGTTTTTTAGTATAATTGATGTGGCTTAAATTTTTTTTTTTTACCTATAATTGAAAAGTTTGAATTTATTTTATTTTGTGCGTGTGTGTGTGTGTGTCTGTCTGGTGTGCGTCTCTGTGTATGACGTATGTGGGAAACATACCACAGCATACATGTGGAGGTCAAATGACAGCTTTGTGGAGTAGATTCCCTTCCACCTTTATGTGGGTTCTGGGGCTGGGATGCAGGTTGCCAGGCCTGTGTGCCAGTCGCCTTTGCCTGCTGAGCCATCTCTCCTGACCCTCTGCCTACTTTAATAAGCAGGGTAGAGCAAGGGTAGACTATCAGAGGGACTTAGAGGCCACTACAAAAGTGTCGTAAAGAGAGCCACTGGAGAGTTTTCAGCTAACGAGTGATGTGGCCTTTGTTTTGAAAGGGTCGTCCTGGCTGCCTGAGAGTGAAGACCCTGGGTTGGGGAGGGCCTAGCTGTCAGAAACAATGGCAGGCAGGAGAGTCCATGCCAGGCGCGGATGGCAGCATGGTTAGAATGCTAGGGTGAAGCTAGTGAGACTGAGTTATAACACGCAGTAAACTGTGCACAGGTGCTAATGAGTTTACATGGATATACAGTCATGCACTACCTGCTCAGAGAAGGCATGGCAATTCTAGTCAGAACCTGGGCTCTTTCCCCCAGGAAGTCGCTGGTCTGTTTCCCGTGTAAGTAGGTGGGATTTGCCTATGCGTCGTACATGGAAGGCAGGAGAAACGCAGTCCCATGGTCTTGTGCCCGGCCACCTGGGAGAACAGTGGGGAAGACTGGGAGAGACTATCAGAAACTTCTTCTTGGGTGTGTTAATTTGAACACCTTTCAGATAGCTAGAGGCATTTAATCAGCCTTTGACCCGGTTCTAATACATAATTGATTCGTAGTTTTTAAGCTCATTGAAGTTTTGTATAATTTGTCTTCAGTTTTAGTAACTTTATATTGTGTTCTAGCATGTTCATAATAAAGCAAATTTAATTGAAGTGTTAAACATGGCATATGATTAAAAATATTTCCTTCTATTAATATGTATGTGTGGTCTGTGCATGAGTAATGTCTGTGGGTGTCTGAGGAGAACAGGAGAGTGTCTGATTGTCTGGATAGACAGTGATAGACAGCTGGGAACTGAACTGAACTCTGATGGTCTGTAAGAGTGGCAGACACACTTTATTAGCCATCTCTCCAGCTTCCATAGAGCATAGTTTTAAAGAGTGAATAGTTTTTTTTTCCTACTTCTTTATTGTAAAATTAGGTATTTGCTGTTCATGGTAGGAAAGCAAATTCTGTCTAGAACAGTGGTTCTCAATCTTCCTAATGCTGCCCCTCTTTAATACAGGTTGTGGTGTGCCTCATCCAAAGAATTATCATTGCCACTTCATAACTTTAATGGCTACTGTTAGGAATTGTCATATAAATATCTGTGTTTTCTGATGGTCTTAGGTGACCTCTGTGAAAGGATTGTTTGACCCCACCCCCACCCCAAGGGGTTGTGATTCACAGGCTGCAAGTTCTGGTCTAGAAACACGGACTGAAAAGAATCTGGAGTCCTGGCTAGCTTGTTGGAAATGACAGAAGAAAGGAAAATTTCCAGAAAAATGTGGCTTGATAGAGTCTTTTAAAATATCTGCATTTGGGCCCTCATTTTTTTTCCATTTGCATTTTTCTGTACTCAGGTGGCTTTGCAAAGGTCAAACTGGCCTGCCATGTCCTCACTGGAGAAATGGTAGCTATAAAAATCATGGATAAGAGTGCACTAGGGGTAAGTTTGAGATGACTTTTTGCCTTAATTGTATAGAGTAATGGGTTCCATTGATACTTTTATATATGAGTTATAGTACATTGGTCATATTTGTCTCGCATGACATTAAAAACTTAATTTTGATCAAGGTTTCCCTATATATAGCTGTCTTAGGCTCACCTTGTGTGGAAGTTGGCCTTCAACTTGCGATCTCTCTGCTTCACCCTCATGAGTATTTGGGTTGCTGGTATATGTCTTCACACCCTACTAAGAAATATATGTCTTTTCATATGTCTGTGTGCATGGCATGTGTGTGGGACACATGCAGGTGTGTGTGCATGTATATATTTGAATGGTCCCTTTACATTAGTGTGAGATTCTTTCAGGAATTCTAGGCATTGTACTGTTGACCTACCATGTCAGTAGCTTTTTGTCACTGTGACAAATACTTGAGGGAAACAATTTAAAAGAGGGAAAGATTGAGTTTTGTCTTGTGGTTTGGGTCCAACGATCCATTGCTTTGGGCCTGAGGTAAGGTTGGATGTCATGATGGTTTGAACATGTGCCTCAGTGGCATCTAGGAGACAGAACATGCCTTGGCTAGTAGGTACCCTCCTTTATCCCATCCACGCCCAGGCTTACTGAGTGGTGTCACCCACGTCCAGTGTGGGTCCTCTCTGAGTCCTCAGCTACTCCTAGTGTGTGCTTGCTCATCTCCACCCACGCAAACTGACAGATTGAGTTTGCCTTTATAACATTCCTCAGGACACGAATTTTGTAAGGCTTTTCTGTTTTGTTTTTTTTTTTAAGCAGCTTGTTTTAGAGGTAGTGATAGCCGCCTAGTATGAACGTTGCTGATGCTGATGCTTAGAACACTTGCCGGAGAGTTTGTTGCTTATCTGAACTGATGTTTTGTCAAACAGAGTGATTTGCCCCGAGTCAAAACTGAGATCGATGCCCTGAAGAGTCTGAGACATCAGCACATATGTCAGCTCTACCATGTGCTGGAGACAAAGAACAAAATATTCATGGTTCTGGAGGTTAGTGGTGGGTTCCAGACAGCTAGAAGTCTTTGCTTGCTCTTTTAGTAGGTGAGAGACAGTTCTGTCTTCTTACCTGGAAAATGAGAATGTCTGTCCTAGTTTCATATCCGTTGCTGTGATAGAATGGTCCTTATAGTGCATAGCTGAAGCGGGAGGAAGGGTTAGCTCAGTTCCAGGTTCACACGAACGCTAAGAGCAGAGAGAAATAACTAAGTGCTTGCTTGTCTGCTTGTGCTCAGCTGGATTTCTGCAGTCTTGTACACAGTACAAGAGCCCTGTCTAGGGAACAGTGCCACCCATAGTGGGCTGGGTCTTCCTACATCAATGAACTTAGTAATGGCAGTCTACATAGACATACCCACAGGCCAGTCCCATATAGTCAATCCATGATTCTCCACCCAGGTGACTCTAGGTTGTGTTAGGTAATAAAGCTAACTGTTAATGTTATTGGTTCTTTTCTTTCACCTTTATGTGGGTTCCTGGGATGAAAGCCATCTTGCTGACCCTTTTTGTGCCTTTTATTAGTATATATTATATATAATGTGTTACACTGTGACATTTAATACATAACATTTTTGAATATGAAATGTATTTATGTTTATGAGTATTTTGCCTTCACGTCTGTCTGTCTGCACCATTTGTGTACTTGGTGCCTGGTGAAGCCACAGAGGGTGTTGGATCTCCTGGGGCTGGAGTAATAGACAGCTGTCAGCTGCCATGTGGATGCTGAGAAATGAACGTGTATCCTCTGCAAGAGCAGCCAGTGCTCTTAATCCCTCAGCCATCTATCTGTCCAGCTTCCTATCTAATGTTTTGACCATATCTGACCATCTCTGTTACATTCTCATCATCGCCCCTGGTCCCTTCTCAGCTAGCCCTGCTTCTGCTTCCATGTCTTTTTTTTTTTTTTTTTTTTTTTTTGAGGGTTCCTTACAAGAGCATGACTACCTTACTAATGACTATCCCTGAAGAAAATGTTTCTCTCTCCCTTATCAACCATTAGCTATATAAATCCTGAAGAGGGGGCTTTGTAAGCTCTTTCTTACTTACCTTTTCTCCTATAGATAGTACATGATTGTGTGTCAGACATCTGTGTGCTTACGGGAATGCATGCTTGCACACGTGTGTGTAGAAACGCAGAGTGTCTTTCTGTCTTGTTCGTTCCCTTCCTTGTTAAGACAGGATCTCACTGAACCTGGAGCTCACTGTTTTGGTTAGGTTGGCTGGCCCCAGCTCCTTGTCACAGAGGCTTGTCCCTGCCTCTGTGCTGGGATGACAGCTCTGCGTTGCCAACTGCAGGCTTTTATGTGGGTGCTTGGGGGTCTGAACTCATATCCTCATGCTTGCTCAGCATGAACCCCTAGTGGGCTCTTTTTAGGGAGATTGAAAATCAGTGGCCTTTGGACAATGACCAGCAATAATTACTGGAGAAACAGTAATTACTCCTGCTTTTCATTTTTAACTTCAGATGATGGTACGAAATGTGAATTTGTTAACTTGAGAATAAGTTTTAGTACTTTGCTATAAAAATATAAATCCCAGAGTGAGCTTTTTAAAATCGCAGTGGTAGTTAGTTGGTTTAACTTCTGTTTATTGGTACTAAAACTGCTTGAGGGAAGACTTAGTTCTCCTTCCTGGAATGATTACCGCGGCGTTGGATCCTGAGAGTGCAGTTCTCTCACTCAGTTCCCTTGCCTTTAAAGTTAAACGAATATTGAGTGTGGAATGGTTTCACTTTCCATTCGTGGGAAGTGATTTCTGTAACGTGTGTAAGTGTGAGTCTCTTGTTGTTGAAGTACTGTCCAGGAGGAGAGCTGTTTGACTACATCATCTCCCAGGATCGCCTGTCGGAAGAGGAGACGCGGGTCGTCTTCCGTCAGATACTGTCTGCAGTTGCATATGTCCACAGCCAGGGCTATGCCCACAGGGACCTCAAACCAGTAAGTGGCCCTGTCCCCCTTAGATGTTTACCGGGGAGGTCAGCATGGAGCGCCCCATCTTTCCAGGGACCTATGTGCTCTGCTTAGAAACCGTCCAGTTCCGCTCCTTAGGTTCTTGTTGTAGTCAGGATCTGCCCATTCACATTTCTTTCTTAGCATCCTCATGACCTGTTGTATGTGACATTAGAGCTGCCCTTCATCAAGATTTTATCCCTGGGAAAAATGAGCCATTCAGTATTTTCCATTCAGTGTTCTGTTTTTGTTTGAGACATTGTCTACCTATATAGCCCAGGCTGGCCTAGAGCTCACAGTATAGCCTTGACTGCCCCCAGCTTAAGATTCTACTGTCTTAGCCACCCAAAATGCTGAGATTATATTCTTTTAATTTCAAACCATTTCCCCCCAGAATGGGGCAGCTCAGCAGAATTGACAGCTTGTAACTTAAAGAACTGATGAAAGATGTGAGCATTCCTTTAGTCTTTAGGATCCACTGTGTGTGATAGTGAGTGTATATTTAGACGTAACTTTGTAAGACAGAGTCAGGAATATAAAATCGGTCTGCAGCAGTGTTATCTCTTTTTAGTTTTTATACCGAACTCTTCAGTCTGAGTTCCATTTAGTTTCTTTTTTGTTTTTGTTTTGTTTTTTGAGACAGGGTTTCTCTGTGTAGCCCTGGTTGTGCTGGAATTCTTTCTGAACTCACCAAGACCCACCTGCCTCTGCTTCCAAGTACTGGGATTAAAGGTGTGCCATCACTGCCCAACTCTCTAGACCTTTCTCTTTTTCTTTCCTTTTGTGGTTCTGAGGAGTAAACGTAGGGTCACAGGGTTGCTGGCACAGCGCTCTTCCTCTGACCAACATTTCCATTCTCCAGCCTTTTTCTCTTGTTTTTCTTATTTTGTTTTGTTTTTTAAATCAGAGTTTGGGGGGATGGGTTGGGGAAGACAGGATATTACAGTGTAGCCCTGGCTGGCCTGGAGCTCACTCTGTAGACCAGGCTGGCCTCAAACAGATCCCCTTGCTTCTGCTTCCTGAGTACTGTCATTAAAGGTGTGTTAGCTTTTATTTATGTTTTAACTTATATTGGATCTCAGCTTCAAATAGAAACAACTCTAAATTATTTTTAGAAATGGTTAGAAGTGAGTTATGACATAGGACCCCAGAATACAGTTATCAAAATATCTTTGTTTTCTCAGGAAAATTTATTATTTGATGAAAATCATAAGCTAAAGCTGATTGACTTTGGTCTTTGTGCAAAACCCAAGGTAAGTATGGAAATAAAAATACATTTATATCTATAACTCATTTATATCTATAACTATACCTGCTGGTGTGTTATTTTGTTCTGACTTTCACTTAATCTTTATTGTTTGGTTATGTCCATTTAGAGGAATATTAAATTTTATCCTTACCATTAATAGTTTTATAAGTATGCTACATAATTCTGAGATGGAACCAAGATTGTGAGTCCCTACAGGGAAGCTATGAGAATCTCAAGTGACAGGTAACATGAAGCCATTATAATATGATGCTGAATCACGTGTTTGTAGTTTGAGTATTTTGCCACTAGATGATGCCTTTGTTCATTTGTGTACAAGTTGAGAATTTAGTGTGTATCTAGTCTTTGTTACCCAAGTGGTTGTATAACTAAGGATAAGTTATACGTCGAGGTGATCCCCTTTCCTTGTGCAAGAAGGGATGGCCATGGCTTCTCCAGTCCCTCAGCTCAGGAGTCCCCTGATTTGCACTGAGTAGTGAGTACGGGTGTTCTTCAGCATAACTTCTCTTGGAGGTGACTTTGAACTCAGCTCTGCTGCTGCCGCAGGTCCCCTGTGAGGCTGCTTGTTGGAGGCTTCCTTTGGGTTCTCTGATGATGGCGCTGCGCTGCTGAAATGAGCTGTCTGTACTCATTAAGAATGTTGAAATTGCAGACTCGTCTCAGCCCTTCGTAGTCCCATGATTATTTCCTGCCCCTCAGAACCAGCAAGGTGCAGAGGGAAGCAGATTTTGCCTCTTCAGTTCTGAATGTCTGCTTCTTTCTGAGTCTTCTCCTACGGGTGTCTATTCTGAGATTACCAGTGGGGGCTTGTGTCTGGAAGCAGATGATGCAGAAGGCAGGTTTAATAGTTTTTTTTTTACATTACAGACATAAGCTTATAAAGATCCTACTTTGGCATGTAAGTTATATTCTCCACAGGAGGTGTGGGGATGTTTGTAGAAGACTCCCATTAGCTTTTTTTTTTTTATTTTTTATTTTTTATAATGGCTGCCACAGATTTAACTCATATTAGACAGCATCTAATAAAATGGGGTGGTCTGGGAAAGATGGCCTCAGTTCTGTGGGGCTCTCACTGTGTCACCACGGCCTGGCTCATTTGTAAACAAAGTCTTAAGGTTTCTAGATCCTTTGCCTCCTGTAGAGCTCAGCACAGGAGTGCGGCGGCGGCAGCTTCATTTTTATAAGGCCTATCTATGTTTCTGTGGGAGAGAAGAGGCTAACAGATCACCAGGGAAGGTGGTGATTGGTCTTAGCACAGAGTCTAGACAATAGATTAGCAATGCATTCTCCTACGTAGCCGTTGCTTCTTCCTGTGAACAAGAAGGGCGATCTTCTGTGTTGGTGTCTTAGTCAGGGTTTCTATTTCTGCACAAACATCATGACCAAGAAGCAGTTGGGAAGGAAAAGGTTTATTCAGCTTACAATTCCATACTGCTGTTCATCACCAAGGGAAGTCAGGACTGGAACTCAAGCAGGTCAGGAAGCAGGAGCTGATGCAGAGGCCATGGAGTGATGTACTTTACTGGCTTGCTTCCCCTGGCTTGCTCAGCCTGCTCTCTTATAGGACCCAAGACTACTAGCCCAGAGATGGTCCCACCCACAAGGGGCCTCTCCCCCTTGATCACTAATAGAGAAAATGCCCCACAGCTGGATCTCATGGAGGCATCTCTCCAACTGAAGCTCCTTATTCTGTGATAACTCCAGCTTGTGTCAAGTTGACACAAAACTACCCAGTACGGTTGGCAAAGATGTGATGCTAAAGCTAGGGACTTGAGTTCTGTGGGTATTCCTTGCATACTTGGGAAATCATGGGTGCTTGGTTAAATGTGGGGTTGATTACTGTGCAGATGCGTATCTGGGGAAGTATACAATCGATCTGACTGATCTGAGGGGAAAGGATCTTCATGGAGGTCGAGTGGTATTGGAAGTGTAGAGAATCCCAATTGATATGTGCACATGTGCGTATATACAAAGAGCAGTGGCAGAAATCCCCATTTTGGGGGATAATTTTTCATCTAACCTCTCTTTGAGTTCAAAGGGGAGGATTTATCAAAGTTTAATGCTTTTAATGTTTTATTTTTGTTTTCTGAGACTGGTCTCACGCAGCTGAGTCTGACCTTGAACTCCTGATCTTGCTGCTTCTGCCCAAGTGCACGGGGATTGCGAATGTGCAGGAGCATGCCCGATCAGAGACTCACTGTGTTTGGTTTTTGTGTTCCGTAGGGCAACAAGGACTACCATCTGCAGACTTGCTGTGGGAGCCTTGCTTATGCAGCTCCTGAACTAATACAAGGGAAGTCGTACCTTGGATCAGAGGTAATTGTTACTGATTGGCTGGATGTGTGTCTTCATCCTCAGTGTGCTTGCTTTTGTATAAAGTGGCTATAGTTTGGACTGGTTAGGTTAGCTAGGAAGGGTCCAAGGCTATGGTGATGTGCTTAGTTTTCAAAGATGTTTATTAATGAACACAGAATAACTTCTCCTTCGCGAATAGCTGACTTGTTTCTTTCTTGTTTTGTTTTGTTTTTCTGTTTTTCGAGACAGGGTTTCTCTGTGTAGCCCTGGCTGTCCTGGAACTTACTTTGTAGACCAGGCTGGCCTCGAACTCAGAAATCTACCTGCCTCTGCCTCCTGAGTGCTGGGATTAAAGGCGAGCGCCACCACGCCCGACTG
>NC_034611.1:49112049-49124708 GCF_900095145.1 Mus pahari
CTTTCTTTCTTTCTTTCTTTCTTTCTTTCTTTCTTTCTTTCTTTCTTTCTTTCTTTCTTTCTTTCTTTCTTTCAGACAGGGTTTCCCTGTGTAGCCCTGGCTGTCCTGGACTTGCTTTGTAGACCAGGCTGGCCTCAGACTCACAGAGAGCCACCTGTCTCTGCCTCCTGTGTGCTGGGATTAAAGATGTGTGTCACCACCAGCTTGCACTTGCGTAGTTAACTATCTCATTCTCTGCAGCTCAGCTGTGTCTGATGTTAGTGTCATAAAGAAACAAGATACGAATGGTCAGAAGCTCAAGAACTGCGGGGCTGAACGCCTCCTGTCTTTCCTGCAGTCTGGTGCAGGGTGCTCTCTGGAAGGGAATAGCACAGGTGGCAGCTGGGCTCAGCTTGCTTTACCTACAGCACCCACGTTTCTCATGGAACATCTCTGGGGATAAGTGCTATGTGGGAGAAACTTTGGAAATACTAGCCTACTTAATCTGAAACAGGAATAGATGGGAATTTGTATATTTTTAGTGACTTCATTTTGATCTAAATTTAAAGTATTATGCAAAAATAGAATTAAGATATTTGGTATGTTTTTATTTAAATTTGTAATTATTTATAATCTTTCCTATTTGCTTTATTCTTTCTCCATACAATTTTATGCACATCCTTCTTAAAAATCATATGAATGTGACCTGGACATCATATTCCTTTTTAATTAAGTATTTGTGTGTATTGTATTTTATATATATATATATATATATTTATATATATATATATATATATAGTCTCTTTAAAAACTGTTATATCTTTATTTTGTGTGTACATTGGGGCAGCACATGCCCAGTGTACATATGAATGTCAGAGGATAGCTTCTGGAGTTAGTTCTCTCCTCCACCATTTGGGGTCCAGGCACTGCACTCAGGTCGTCAGGCTTGGTAACTAAGCAAGTGCCTTTGGAGAACCTGTACCTGCTGAGTCATTTTTCCAGCCTGTTTTTGTTCCTGTATTTATGTTAAATGAGCCAATTTTTTAATTTGTTCATTTCTTGCTTTTGAAGTGCTCTTCTATGACCTCTTGGCCTGAGATTCTTTGCCACAGTCTGTACCCACTACATAGCTGTAACTAACCACTTTATGGGGTGGGGGTGGGGGTGGGATGGGGATGGGGAGGGTATACCCCCTTGATAGCTGCACACACAGAGGCCTAGCTCTTTAGCTTGTTGTGTCAACTTTGGGTTGATTTGGTGCTCAGCACAAAGGGACTCCATCATCCTGGTATACATACATACAACCTGATAAACATACATATACATATATAGTTGGGAATGACACACAAAGATGTGCTTGGAGCTTGCCTAAGGTTTTCAGTTCTGTGAATCATGTGCTAGGCTTCATGGTTGAACATATTCATTCTTTCTCTTTCTTTTTCTTTTTCTTTTTCTTTTTCCTTTTCCTTTTCCTCTTTTCTTTTCTTTTCTTTTCTTTTCTTTTCTTTTCTTTTCTTTTCTTTTCTTTTCTTTTCTTTTCTTTTCTTTTCTTTTAGAGACAGGTTTTCTCTGTATAGCCCTGGATGTCCTGGACTTGCTTTGAAGACCAGGGTGACCTCAGACTCACAGAGAGCCACCTGCCTTTGTCTCCCAAGTGCTGGGATTAAAGGCATGCACCACCACTGCCCAGCTTGGTTGAACGTATTCTTAAGCACCTTTTGTAAAGCTGGCTGTACACCTTCAGCAGCAGTGCCTTCTTTGGCCATGGTGGTGGGATAAGATGAAACCGAATCTTGAATGCACTTTGAGGCCCTTCCTCTGCGAGACTTGGCAATGGCGGGGAAAATGCTTATTTGTATATTTATTTTGGAAGAATAGTTTATTGAGTATGCTGCAGGAGGGCAGCAGGCTGGGCAGTAACTGGATTGCCGCCTGTAGCTTTTTCTATGTGTATTTTACTGAATATTGAACTTAGGGCCTTGAATATGTTAGCACTGTATCACTGACTAAATCACTATCCCTTTAGTTCTGTTGTTGATATGTTTTTCTTTGTGATTTTGAGACAGGCTCTTGCTGAGTTTTTAGTTGGAAACCTGAGGTCCTCCTGCCTCAGCCTCCTGAGAAGGACGGTTTGTGTGTGTGTGTTTGCTGTGTGTATATAGGTGTTCATATATTTATGTGTGTAGGTCTGAAGTTGACATCAGGTTGATAGTTTGCACGTTATTGAGGCAGGGTCTCTTGCTGAACCCTGGAGTTCTCCAGTTCTGTCCAAGTTGGGTAGTCAGCATGGCAAGGGAAGCTTGTCTTTGACTTCTGGGCTAGGCATAGAAGTCACACCGCCTAGCTTTTATGTGGTTCTGGGGATCTAAACTCCCATCCACAGACCTGCCTGGGAAGGTGTTTATGCACAGAGCAAACCCATTTTGGATCCTCTGCTGGACTGGAATTCAGTATGTAGCTTGGGCTAGCCTTGAGTTTTTGGGTGTTCTTGCCTCATCCTCCCAGTGCTGGAGTTGCAGATTTAAGCCATTATGCTTCAGACCCTCTAAAACATGTTGCTTGTACCAATCATCTTCATAGCTTTATTATATTGGTTATTGTACTTTAGCTCTATTTACATGTATGTATGTATGTATGTATGCATGCATGTATATATGTATGTATATATGCATGTATATATGTATGTATGTATATATGTATATGTATGTATGTATGTATAATGTATGTATGTATGTATACAGGTATGTGCGCATGCAGATGAAGGCCAGAGGACAGCTTATGGGTTGGCTTTCTTCTTTCACTATGAGGGTCCTGAGAACTTAGGGTGTTACCCTTGGCCACAAGCTGCATGTATAATGTATGTATGTATGTATGTATGTATACAGGTATGTGTGCATGCAGATGAAGGCCAGAGCACAGCTTATGGGTTGGCTTTCTTCTTTCACTATGAGGGTCCTGAGAACTTAGGGTGTTACCCTTGGCCACAAGCTGCTTCTCTAGTTGACCCTTTTTGCTGGCCCTCTTGAGTTCTTTTTAATCTGGAAAACTTAGGTTTTCTTTTTTTTCCTTAATTTTTTTTCCTCTGAGACAGATGATCATGCTGTAGCTGTAGTCAGCCCAAACCTCATTCTGTAAGTCAGGCTGAATTCCTGGAGAGCCCTGGCCTCCGAGGGCTGGGATTAAAGGTATGCACCACAATGCCTGGCTTGTCTGGTGTTTGAAACAGTCTTATAGATCTCAGGCTGTGAACTTACTATATAGCCAAGGATGGCTTTCAACTTCTGATCTTGTCTCTACTTTCCAAGTTGTGGAATGACAGACACGTGCCATCACATTCAGTCTGTATGGTGCTGGGGATCCAGTCACAGCCTCATGCGTGCTGGACTGCATCCCCCTCAGCTTGTTTTTTTTTTTTTTTTTAACTTTAACTTTGGAAAAATACAGATAATATAAAATCTACCATAGTAACTGCTTTGCAGTTCAGTTTGTTAAGTGCCGTCAAATTGTTGTACAGTGAAGCCCTACAGTTCTCATTACTTGTACAGCTCAAACCCAGCACCCATTGAACAACACCTCCCTTACTTCTGCTTAATCTTTTTGGCTTTCGTTCCATTCTCTGTGTTTCTGAATTTGGTTATTCCGCGTTAGGTATAATTTTAATATTTTTTTTGGACTATCTTATATTCTTCAACATGCCTTCCAGGTTTATCTGTGTTATAGAATGTGTGGGATTACTTTCAGGCTTGTCTTTCAAAAACTGTGTGTCGTGCATGGCAGGGCATTCCCTGAACCTGGGGCTCACATTTTCTTGACTAGGCTGGAAGCCGACAGTCCCCAGCAGTTTTCTGCCTGCTGTCCTTGGAGCTGGACTGTATAAGCATGTGCAGGGTGCCATTGGGTTCCGGGGTTCTTACCCTTGTCCATGCGAGTCTGACTGTCTAAGAACTGTACCAAGGAGTCCTCGGGCACCCTTGAAAGATGCAGAACCTGAGGCCTTGGAGATTTTGGTCTGGTTGTTTTAGTTGTGAAGTAAGCAGTTGAGGTAATTCTGGTGTTGGCCTGCAAAGGGCACATTCCACGGCGGGCTCTCTGATGTTCTCACAGATCCTAACGGGAAGTGTTTCAGCATGCTTTCTTCCCCCAGTTCTTTTTTGTTCCCCAGTTCTTTGTATCTTATTGCCAATTGATAGGTTTATTTACATTTACTTTGACTTATGATTTTAGATAATTAGTGTGTTCTGTCATCTCGTTTGAATCAGCGAAATGAGATACTTGATGAGGTAACCTGAAAGTCTAGTTTCTTCCCAGGAGGAGTGGTAGATTTGTGTGGAGACATTACCATACTCTTTTCATCTTTCAGTTTAATTTCAGACATCATCTGTTTTGACTTCTCATGGTATTTGGTGTTCACTTCCTTCCTGTCTTGCCACAACTTAATGAATTAAGTGTTTTCATCTCTCAGGCATAAATGCTTAACTTCTGATCTACAACTTGGCACACAAATTACCTGTTGACTTGAAAGTCAAGCTTTTCACATCAGACATCACAGAGTCTTGGCTGGGGCTTGGGTGTGATTCAGTAGACAGCTCTGCATCAGCTGTGTACCCCTAGATAGGTGAGGCTACCTGCGTGGTTTAACTGTTTCCTCTTTTATTTTTCTTTGTCAAAAATGCAGTCCTTCTCCCTTACAGACTTCAAAAGGATAAATGAGGGTGGAGACTGTGAGTACCAGGCACTCGATCATTGAGCTGTTCCCAGCAAGGAAGCTGTGTTAGTGTTCTCTAAAGGAACAGAACTTACAGAATGGAAGAAAAATACAGATTTATTGAACTGATTTATAGATTGTAGTCCAGATCATCTGATAATGGCTGTCTCACAACGAAAAGACTAGGGATCTAGTACTTGTTCAGTCTCTGAGGCTGTATGTCTTTGCAGTCCTGATCTGGTGCTGAAGTCTGAGAGGATTCCTAGAGAGCTGCTGGTTTTCAGTCTTCATTAGAATCCTGACAGTAGTGGATACGATACCAGCCACGATAGCAGGATAGACGAACTTGCCAGTGAGAGTAAGCATAAAAAGCCATAGCTTCATTCTTTCATACCCTTTTATGTGGGCTGCTAGTGGAAGGTGTGGCCCAGTAGGTCTTCCCACCTGAAATATATAAAAAAGCAAATCAATACTGTGGTTTAGTTGATTCTAGATGCACTAAAGTTGACAACCAGGTTCAGCTTAGGAGCTGTGATTAATAATGTGGCATCTTTATTGCTCCAAGCCAGTCTTACTTGAATAAATAGTCATTGCTCAGGACTCAAGGAAATCTCAGAAAGTTACAGTTTTTTCTGAAGTTTAGGATTTGTAGTGCTGTTGTACTAATTTCTAGCCTACGTATTTGAAAAGCCAGCCATTGAATTTTATTAAGATTTCTTCCTGTGCATTGGGTTTTGCATCATAACTTAACTGCACTCTCAGATTAACAGGAAGCTTTCAGACTTGTTTTTGACATCGCTAAAGATTTACACAGCCCTCCTACGTAACCTTAGCCTCTGGCGGCCTTGACTCGTCTTCGAGAATCAGAGGGTCAGAGATTTGGTTTGAGAGTCAGAGAATCAGAATCAGGGTTTTGTTTCTTTATGACTTAGTTTCTAGACCTTTGGGGATTCTTTTCTTGTTATCACTTGGTTTTTCGAGGCAGGGTTTCTCTGTGTAGTCCTGATTGTCCTCTTTAGGTCTACAGACCTGTTTAGGTCTGCCGGCCTTGAACTCACAGATCATCAGCCTCTGCCTCCCTAGTGCTGGGATTAAGCAGATGCACCCTCCTGACTTCCTGGGAATGATTTCTAGTCAGGATTAGTATGTAGCTAGAGGAGTATACTGAATTGAACATTAGGAGGCCTTCCACTAAGTCAGTGACTTTGGACAAATCCTCTTTTCTAGGCCTAGTGTTCAGTCAGAAGAACGATTCTGTGATTCCCTTCTAGGCGCCCTGACTTTTTGAAACGTGTCTTGTGTTATTTTTTTCTCCCTCTTAGGCAGATGTTTGGAGCATGGGCATCCTCCTGTATGTGCTTATGTGTGGATTTCTACCATTTGATGATGATAATGTCATGGCTTTGTACAAGAAGATAATGGTGAGTATATGGGTACAGAATTTCAGAATTAAAGATGTCTGTGCTGCTTATTATGTGCTTGCATGTATAAAAGTACCAAAAGACAAATATGTTCCAGGCTGTTAGAAGATAAGACTGTAGCTGTTGTTTGGCCATGGTTAAGGGGAAAATAGTTGGAGCCAGCTTTTTCTTGACTTGGATGTTGGTCATGTTTTTTGTATTCAGCTTTTGAAAGCTTACCAAGGTACACATTTATGATTTATGTCTATCTCTCTTTATGATATATATATATATATATATACACACACACACACATATACTTATATACATATATATATGTGTGTGTGTATAAAACACTTTCAGCTTATATTTTCTTAAACTCTTTGAGTAAGTACTAAGTATATTATATATAATATATATGATATATGTCATAATATGTGTCATATATAATATATATCATACTTATTCAAGGCCAGCCTGGGCTGCATGAGACCTTGATTTCAGAAAAAGGGAACTTTTTGTTGGCATTGTTTTTGGAAGTGCCATCTATCTCTTATTCTGAGACCTGGCTGTCCCTAGACCTCTTGTGAGTGTCAAAGAGGATCCCACCTGGCAGAACAAAGCAGAGCTGGCAACAGAGTATGGAGGGTGTTCAAGATCTGCATCTTCATCAAAGCACTTGCTTTCTGATGGTTTTCAGATGCTCCTGCTAGTGGCTTGAGGGAGCTAGAATCTTTTTTTTTTTTTTTTTTTTTTAAGATTTATTTATTATATGTAAGCACACTGTAGCTGTCTTCAGATGCACCAGAAGAGGGCGTAAGATCTCATTACGGATGGTTGTGAGCCATCATGTGGTTGCTGGGATTTGAACTCAGGACCTTCGGAAGAGCAGTCGGTGCTCTTAACCACTGAGCCATCTCTCCAGCCCGGGAGCTAGAATCTACTGTGCTGAGATTACTCAGTTTTTCTCCAGGAACCCCAAAGCCATTGTGAAAAGAACAGCCCAGCGGGCCATCACAATCACCAGCCTTGGTGCCAAGCTGCACGGTGAGGGGTGAGGCACATGGCTCCCTTGTGTACTTCATTTGCATTTAATAAAAGAACAAGGTAGCAGGGAAGACACACTGAACAGTACAGGGTCACCTGAGTGGTTGCATCTTCAGTTTTAGGCTGTTATCCAAGCCACTCAGCCAAGATTTGAGAAGCTAAGTGAGAGCTCAGGAGGTCTCAACTGCCGACTTGACCACGGGGAGTGCCGTGCTTTTCCTGTCTAGACCCTAAATTACTGTATTGTTTCCTTGCCTGCAAACTCACACTCAGGACAGATGCGTCATTAATATGATTTATTTGAGTGTACTAGTGGATCTTGAATAAATCTTTTGGGGGCTCAAACTTACCTTAGTAATATGAAAGTGTTCTACCCTAATGGTAAAATCCAAGGTTTTATTTTTGGGTAAATTGAGTGCCTTTGCAATTGCATGAATGGTAGAACATGTCTAATTCTTGTTTGGGAGAGATTTGGCCTTCCTAATTAATATTATTTACTAATAGCGTATATTCTTTGTTTTTCCTACTTTGAATTTTATTTTTTAGTTTTTCATGTATTTGCTAGTTGAAAATTGATTCAAATTAGGATTTTTATGCATTATTGTGGAATTTAATTTCACACATTATAGATTTTGAAATTTATTGTAATCTTGACTCAGAACTATTGTTCCGAGTCGCAGTGTAATACAGTCTGCTGGTTGAATCTAATTAAGGTGTCGTATCACTTGCATACAGTATGTATCTGCCTAGAATGTTCTAAAAATTCTCACTTAGGACCAGTACAACCCTCTCTTCTTGGCTTGATTGAAAAACTCAGCAATATTTGACACATTGTGAAACTGATTTAAGAGGCAGCCTTCATTTATCTTTTGCATTTGTTGGCTATCTTAACAAAACTCTGAAATGTAATTTTCAGCATGATCACTTAGAGATTGTGTTTTAATCTTATTAAAGTCACCTATTCATTTGCTATCACTGTATTTGAAGACAAGCATGACCATACTTCAGTTCTGGTAGACAAGTATTAGAGTGGTCTACATAATTCAGAAGTCAAAGTTGGATAGTCAGAAGGTAAAATTGCTTACCAATTTGTTACTTTCAAATTTAAGGGAAATGAGTAAGTTGTTTCTTTATGAGATTACATTTTTATAATTTTATAGAGTTGACTATGGTGCTGTCATTGTGTGTTGGAGAGACTGCCTGCCTTTCTTAGCACCATGTGCAAAATGCACAACTGAAGGCTGCTAGAATTCCCAGGATTATCCCTAGCCCAGAGATCCTCTTCTCCTCCCACTTGGTTTCCGCCCACTGTGGCTCTTGCTCTCATTTGCCAGGTAATTGCCCTTTAAATAAAGAAGCAGGACTAAGGGGCACAGCCTTGGCTGGCACATGGCCTTCTGTGGTGCTGCCCTTCCTAGCTGCACTGTTCCCCGAGGTCTTCTCTGTTTATTCTTTGGATGTATTGTATATCTTACTACTTAACTCACCCCTCTGGGTACTTGTGGGCTTCCTTGGGGAGTTACATAAGCACAGCAGAAAGCGCTGCACCTCCCTCTGGTCCTTTTCTAGTCTTCAAAAATGTGCTGTTCTGTAACATGTTTCTCAACCTTGGCTCTCTTGATATTTGGGACGAGCTCATTCTTTGCTGTAGGCGATGCAGCGCCGAGCACTGGGGTGTATAGAGCACAGTCTGTACTTACTAGATACTTTGAGAGGTAGCAGGAAGTGGGATGGACAAGAGGAATCAGACCACCCTGAGCCAGATGGGGGAGCCACTCAGGGGGAAGGCTTGGAGTGTGAGGTGCTATGACTACCCCACTATTTGAAAGGAATGTAAGAGGTAATGAGCGAAGACTAGACTCTAGGCCACAGTGATGCAGACTGGATGACCCGTTAGCAGCCTCACGCAGTGTGCCACAGGAGGCACGCATGATAGATGAGGATGCTGGGGATATTGTGAGCACAGCCAGGATGCTGATGAGTGTGGATTGAGAGGAAGAGTGGTTAGGAGTTGACAGTTGGCAGCGCTTCCACCACTCCCTGGGGGAGGGGAGGCTGTGAGAGTGGCTGCGGTGGTGATATCCTAGTGAGTCAAAGACCTTCGTGTGATTAAGTGTAAGTAGTTCCTTTCATTTGGGCAGGAAAAGCTTTTCCCTTATGGCTGCTAATCTTGTTAGTGTTTTGCTGTTCAGAAATGTAATGTGTTTATTTTGTGGTGATAGTCTTACAGTTTTTGGTTTTGCCATCATGTCTGGCAAAATTCTAAAAGCAATTTCCCTTGCGTTTTAAAAGTATTCTTAGGATTTTATATTTGCATTTAATTTGGGTGAAGTTAGTTTTCATGCATGCTATGAATTAACACATTCAACTTTATTTAGGTTTTCTCAAATAATTATCTTGTTATTCTAGCATCATTAACAAATTTGATCTCTGCTCTAAGAAATTATTATATCATTTGCCCAGAGTTGGGAAAGAGTGTTTGTGGCAGGTCTATCAAGAGGTATCTTGACCTGAGTTTAGGTTTAACAACCTCCTGGCTTTGCCTTTGATTGATGATATAGTGACCACAATGTCTCAGTTAACCAAGTTGTAAGCATCTCTCTCCTCAGTGCCTTCCATTCCCTCAAAAATAATTTGCCTTAGAAAATGCTTTTAGATGGCTCAGTGGGAGAAAGCTCGTGTGCCCCACAAACCTGATGACCTGAGTTCAACAACCAAGAAATGCTGCAGAGGGGTGGAGCCGACTCCTCAGAGCTGATTTCTGATCTCCACACATGGGCCTGCTTTTACTTGTGAATGCTCACACAGTAATAATGTCTTAACAAAGAAATTGACTTTTTTCAGTTTGTTTTACTGATTGAGAGCTCTGCCCTATGCAACATTTTTGTTTTGTTCTGGGGATGGGGACCAAATCCAAGGTTGTAAACATTTGCTAGGTGAGCTCAACACCACCGAGCTCATTCCCTATTCACTGTGACTTCTGCTTGTTTGTTTATTTGTTCAAGACAAGGTTTCTCTGTGTATCCCTGGCTATCCTGGAACTCACTCTGTAGACCAGGCTGGTCTCGAACTCATAGAGATCTGCCTTCCTCTGCCTTCTGAGTGCTGGGATTAAAGGTGTGCACCACCACCACCACCTGGCCACTGTGATCTATTTTAACCACATGTCCTGCTATCTGATACATTTTGCGTTACTTCACAGTGTCTGCTGATAATCGCTCTGAGATGATTAACTCCACTTTGCTTTAGCAGTATAAAACGAGTGTAGTATTCTCCTTGCTGTTCATGTAATAATGGTATGGATTATGGATTCCAAAGCCTTCAGTATGTCTTCAGTGTGTGTGTGTGTGTGTGTGTGACTGTTACATTCTCAGTGCTGTAGTCCTTTTCTGATATGTGGATAATTTAGAGGCAATGAAAGGATTTAATTTACTGGATTTTTGTTCTTTTCGGCAAGAACTGGGAGTTGTTGTTAGTGTTGACTGAATCTTGTAGTTGGTTAGAGAAAGTTAGAAAAGCAAACCTTAGCAGCCCATTACCTTAGAATATCAGCAAGGTGGGTTGGACCTAAGTCGTAATGTTTCCTTTGCTTTTTTCTAGAGAGGGAAATACGAAGTTCCTAAGTGGCTCTCTCCCAGTAGCATTTTGCTCCTTCAGCAGATGCTTCAGGTAAAGTTTGTTATTTATTTTTAAATAATAGAAGCTCATAGTAATCATTTTACTTAACTTTTAATATCTGTGGAACTGCTGCATTTATTGTTACCTGTGAGCTTAAAAGGGTTCCATTCATCTTGTTCTCTCTGGGAACCTCTACTAGTTAAATTGTAAACACAGTTGCTCTAGACCTTGCCTGTCTTTGATGATGTGCCCTTCTTCACATTTATTTATGCATGCATGCATGCATGCATTCATTCCTTCATTCATTCTGCCGTTTTTCTGTTTTCTCTAGCTCTTGCATGTTAGGCATATGGAAGTTACTGAGCACATGCTTGGATGAACTGATGTGTAGTCTATGGCCTGTGATCTAGTAGAGCGTTTTTCAAACGTCACCAGGTGTCAGAGTGGCCAGCTGGACTTGTTAAAACACAACCTAGCAGGCCCATTCCAAAAGGCTCCTGAATGGTGCTGATGCTGATGTTTTGGGGCCACTTTGAAAATGACTCTGATGGGATGAAGGTGAAAGTCTAGGTATTCATCCTATTATCCAGTTAGTAGTAGACTTACCTCCTAAACTGTTGTGATCTATACAACGAAAGGGGCATGTCTGAGCCGACTGCACTGCTCTGAGGAATATTTTAGATACAGTGAGTTGGAAATGCTGGGAAAATGAGTATCTTATTAGTGAATTATTTTACTTATTGTGTTACCTGAATGTCTTCCAGTTTCCCAATGATTAAGCCATCTTTACCTTTAATTTAAAATGTACCTCAGGCTCACCCACCTTGATTAAGTAGAACCAGACCACCAAATCTCCATAGTGAGATTGAAAAATGTCTTGGCCTTTCTTCTAGACCCCAGACTTAATCTTTGTTGATTAATTTTTCTCTCCTCATATCTGAACATCACAAATGGAAGGGAAAGGTGTGCTTTTCAGCTTGTTCTATGTGATTGTGAGTGAATCGGAAGTAGAGATTGCATATTCAGTGTGAATGCCCTGCGTTGCACTTACTTGAATACTAAACTGGTGAATCTTTCCCATGAATAGGTTTTCCAGCAAAAAGACTATTACATCATACAATAGATTGACTGAACTTCATGAATAATGTCCATACCAATGAAGTTCGTGTTTGTTAAACATTTATCTTGTAGGCCTGTGTTGGTTGCTATAGTTTTCTTGCCTCAATTGCCTTTTTAAAAGAATTCATTCCAAGGCCATTTTAAGGTCTTTGACAGCGTTATTTGTGATGATAACATTTACATCTATTCTGGTGCATTTTGAGTTCTCAGGAGAAAGGTGTTGTAGTCTCTGTTTGAAATGTACTATAATGGCCACTAGGTGGACCCAAAGAGACGGATTTCTATGAAAAATCTCTTGAACCATCCCTGGATCATGCAAGATTACAGCTGTCCCGTTGAGTGGCAAAGCAAGACTCCTGTAAGTATGGTGAAACTACCCAGTGGTTTGTTTTCAGAAGTTTGTATGACTTCAGAACCTGCAGGCTGTGCTCTAAATATGAAAGAAAACATTTTGCATGCTTAATCTGGACTGATGGTGGAGACTTACAGCCCAATCCTATACTGCCTGTGAGTCTCTGGGCCAGTGAGTGGTCGCTCAACCTGTACTGCACATAAATCACCTGGAACCTTCAGAAGCAGATCCTGTTTGGGATAGTGACACCTGTCTCTAAGTCCAGCACTTACTGCCAGTCTCCAAGTCCATTCTACAGTACTTAGTGACTACATTCAGAAGCTTCCAGGTACAGTCAGAATTGTCAACAGTGCTCTGGAGTTGCTGCTGCTGCTGCTGCTGTTGTTGTTTTTTTTTTGGTTTTTCGAGACAGGGTTTCTCTGTGTAGCCCTGGCTGTCC
>NC_034611.1:49125443-49136324 GCF_900095145.1 Mus pahari
TCATAACCATCTGTAACAAGATCTGACACCCTCTTCTGGAGTGTCTGAAGACAGCTACAGTGTACTTACATATAATAAATAAATAAATCTTTTAAAAAAAAAAAAAAAGAAGAAAATGCAACCTTGCCCAGACAGAGGGAAAAGGGCAAGTATTTTAGTAATCTTTTCAGATAGTTTGTGATAATTCCTTAATGCTTGTTTCTTTTTTCTGTTCTTTTCTTTTTTTTTAAATCTTTGTTTTAGTTTATGTGTGTGGATGCCTGCACCCTGTGACCAGGGAGGACAGAAGGGGGCGGGGGTCTCCTGGAACTGGAGCTGCAGATGGTTGTGACCCACCATGTGGGTTTTGGGAACTAAACCTTGGTCCTAAGTCAGGAGAAAAGTCTCTCTAGCCCTCAGTTTGTTGGGTTTTTAAAAGATTAGTTGAACGTGGAGTTTAGAGTCACATTGTTGAGCACTGTGGATTCTCCCATGAAGCCCGCTAGTCTGGTCATGGCTCTTTTTTCCACGTTCCACTCTGTATTGGTCGTGTGGAAAATATTTGTGCACTGAGTTGTGCAGGTTTTCCAATGCTGACACTTTTTTTTTTTTTTTTATACAAATACCATCAGTTAAGTTACTTTGTTGAGCTTTGACAAATTATTTCTCAAATACCCAAATTTGAATAACCAGTAAGGAGTGATATTCCATGACTATAGATTCTTTGCTCAGACAGCAATGGCTTTGCATCTGACACTTCCATCTTATAATAAACACACACATGCACGATGTTGACATGTAATAGAATAATTCTTTTCTTTGCTTCATCAAGGGTTTAATTGAAACTGACATATCAGGGGAATCATGAGTCCATGCTTTCTGCAGAAGCCCCGGTTTCACTCGTTGTGCTATAGCTCAGATGTCAGCACTGGGGAACTGTGAGAAACACTAGTGTTATAAAAATGGTGTGGGCACTGGCGCGCCTCAGGAGACTGCAGACCACACTCTAAAGAGTAGTCTACTGTACATGACATTCTCCTCACTGCTCTCCCAGGTACATGTGGTACACACACCATATACACACTGCACATACACATGCCTCTACTTGCACACATGCAGCTTAACATATGCAGTTAGAAACGGGAGGAGTGTCTTTATAGGCTTTTCAGGTAATTAAGACTGTTCTCCACTTCTGCAATGGCATGTGTCTTGCACATGGATTGGAATAGCTTGGAGGTGTGTCTCAGACCTGTTACATGTAGACAGATGGCACATTTGTCTTCTGGAATAATCACATCAGTGAAGATAAGTACTCAGTAGCTAGCTAGTCTTAGAAAAGTTGACTTTTGCTTCAGGCCTCTAATCTTGTCCCCACATTAGGGCCATACAGGCTGGATTAACCCTCTCCCCGTTTTCCTGTGATGGTTAACTTTCAGTGTATCTCTTATCTGTATTCTCCATGATGTAATGAATATCTATTGAGTAAGTGCAACCTAATCTAGTGATTACTAATGCCAGAGCCTAAGAACCATGTTATTATCTGAGCAGGTCAGCAGAAGGAACAGGGAAACTGATGTGCCCCTTGTGAGGTGGAGATTGGGGGTGCAAGTGCCTGTGTTCAACCATTGGGGGTCATCATTTCTCCACGTGTAGAAGGTTTCTGTCTTTTGAGCCATGATTCTAATAGGATAGAATACACTGCTATTCATGTTAGAATAGACACCAAAATGAAGCATGTGTCTCATTGTTTGTTCTTGAGACAGAGTCTCATGTAGCTCAGGCTGGCCTCAGACTTGATGTGTAGTTGAAGCTGGCATAGAATTTCCGATCCTCCTAGCTCTGCTCCTAAGGACACTCTCCCATTTAAACAAACATCAGAGGGTTTGTGTGTTTGCTTTCTGTTCTTTGTTTTTAATTTTGGGGCATAGTATAAAGTAAAACGTAATTTTGAGTGTTCCCAGACCATACAGTTTTATTTACATCTTAATATAATTGCTGGTCAGCTGTGGTGGCACAGATCTATGATCTGAGCTCCTTGGGAGGCTGGGCAGGAGGAGGACAAATTTGAAGAAGCTGATCTTGTGTCTTGGGAAAAAGAAAGGAAAACAGTTAACTGATAATCTGGATATGGGGGTGCATCGTGGTAATCCTAAAGGAAGAGGACCACCATGAATTGAGGTAGCCTGGGCTACCTAGAAGTTCCAGGCTAGCTATGGTTACAGTGTGAGACACTGTCTTCATAAAACCCAACTATTGCTCAATGGTTAAGAGCACATATTTACTGTTCTTGGAGAGAACCCAGGTTTGCATCCCAGCACCCATAGCAAGTGGTGGCTTACACCCTTCTGTAACTACAGCTTCAGCCAGGGCTCTGATATGACCAACCTCCTCAGACCCCAAAACACACACACACACACACACACACACACACACACACACACACACACAGAGCAAAACAAATAGACCTTCAAAATTTGCTAGTATTTGTTGAGTTCTACATTAGCATGCTACTATGGGATGATATGGGTAGAAGTCTTTGGAGAGTGCTTTTTGGTAAAGTGTTGTTCTGTAGCCTCTGTTAACTCATCCCACCTTTGTACTAGCTCTCCGAACCGTTGCTATTATTGCCTTATTTTGCAGATGGAGCAAAAGGATGTACATTTTCATGAAGTTACACAGTTGAGTGGCCAGTATGCATAGAGTAGAGAACCAGAATTTGAATCCAGACAGGGACTGCGGCCTGGAAAGGACCTAGGAGGTCAGTTGATTTAAGCATGGGCCTGTATCATGCCTAACTGCCACATTCCTTGTCTGGTGTCTGCTGGAACAGAACCATAGACAGGTGGCATCATGGTGTGGTAGAAAAGTCCGAGCCAGGAATCAAAAATGCCAGTTTTAGATGGGGTCAGGGTTAGGGTAGGGCAGATGATCTTCATTTCATCATCCCTAATCAGCACTTTGGTTAGTGTCCTGTCTGTAGAGTCCCGGTGCCTTTCCCCATCAGATTACTCATCGCTCTCCCTCACAGAGCTGTTGTGGGTGAAATGAGTTGTAAACAGAGGAGGTCTAAGGATTGTTGTCGCCTTTTGAAGGATTTGCTTTTTTCTTTCAGTGTGTGTTATCAAGAATGAACTATAAAAATAATTCTGATTTACTTGGATATTTAAGGCATAGATGCTGTAATAATTCTACGCATGATCTCCTCGTGCTATTTTCATGCACAGGTCTAGTACCCTAGTATTGTATCAAATAGAAGTTATATTCAGTTTCATTTTCTGCCCTAGTGAACAGGAAATGTAGCAGGCACGGATAATCCAAAATAATTGGCTACCTTTGGACATGCATTTTTGTCCTTAACCTAACCGGAGTACGCATAGCTGAGAATTCAGAGCACCATCAAACTATCGAGCCTCTCTGGAGGACTCAGTTTGAAATGAGAAACTTTCTCAGACCCTTGGCACCCTGTCCTTTTTATTCTAGTTCAGGAGTCCAACAGAACGCACAGTGCCTCCTTCATGCCTGTCCTGCCTTTCCTGTGATAGCATGTGTAGGTGCACAGGGCACGGTGGCTGGAGAACGGGCTCTTGTCTGTTTCCTTTCAAAACGTGGGGCTTTTGTTTTGTTTTGTTTTACATTTATTTGTGTGTGTGTGTGTGTGTGTGAGAGAGAGAGAGAGAGAGACAGAGACAGAGATAGTGAGAGAGAGACACACACAGAGAATGTGTAGGGCAGAGAAGTCAGCCCTTCCCTCCCACCCTGTGGCGCTCACACCCCAGGCCACGGGGTTTGCTGGGAGGACTCTTTACTTCCTATTCTGGACCTGCTTTTTTTTTTTTTTTTTTTGGTTGTTGTTGTTGTTGTTTTTTTTTTTTCTTTTTCTTTTTTCCTTTTTCTTGTTTAAAAATAGGGTCTCCCAAAGTGGGAAAGCTGGCTCAGCATTTGAGAGCACTTACTGCTGTTGCAAAGGACTGGGTTCAGTGTCCAGCACATACATGGTGACTCACAACCATCTGTAACTCCAGTTCCAGGGGTGGGTTTGACAGTCTCCTGACCTCTTTGGACTCCAGGATGTTGGTGTTGCACACACAAGCACTCAGGCACACTCATACATAGAAAGTCCTGTGTAGCCTGTGCTGGCCTTGAATTTGCTGCATAGCCCAGTCTGGCCTCGGACTCTTGATCCCCTTGTCTTAACCCCTTGAGTGTTAGAATTATGGCTGACATTACACCTGGCCGAGAAGTAGTTCCTGCTTAGGGCGTAGCTTGGGTATGGAAGGGGCTCAGTATTTTCTTCTTCTTCTTCCCTGAGCACTGACATCAATAGGAAGAGGCCCAGCTGGGTGTTGAAGTGTTTGGGGCTTTTGAGGTTGAGGTGATCCTGAATGAGGAATCTGTACTCTGAGAGTCACAAAAGCTAAAGCAACGCATTGAATATGTGTCTTAGCACTTTGCAACTCCCCAGTGCCACGAGTATAAACCTGTGTGGGCTGTCCTTTTTTTTTTTTTTTTTCCTTTAATAACCTTTGAGTTTGTTCTTGTCCCAGCCAATAGCAAGTTTGTCTTGATCTGTTCAGTCTGTTCTAGAGTGGAGTATCATACATTGCGTGCCTGGGAGGTTCCAGACACAGCCCGCGAGGTGTCTGGGGATGACTTGCTCGTCTGTTTATAGTTGCTTCCTTCACACGTGTCATCCTCCAACAGTGGAAGGCGTGGAGGGTGCCTTGGGGCCTTTTTCTTCATCTCACCTTCCACCTCCTAACACATAGGTTGGTCATTAGGGGTCAGCGTCCAGTCTTTAAGGGACACAGACACTGGACCTCAGAAAGGTCGTTGTCTTCCTGTTTCTCTCTGTTCATGAATGTGGGATAAGTTTCTCGGGAGCTCACTGTCGCTTGTGTGTGGTGCATGAGGTCGGTGGTCGTGATAATGCTCTGCCTTGTGCAGGCAGACGTCTCCTTCAGGCTGTGTCTGATTCCAGGTAGCTCATTTGGAGGGGAAGAGTGGCTGTAACAAGAATATTTAAATTTCTGAAAGATAACAAGTTAAAGAGGAACTAGAATTGTGTGTGTTAGTAAAAATAGTTCACCATTTGCTGAGGGCTTTGTCTGAGTGTTATGCTTGAGCATTCCTATGTTACATGTATGGCAAGGCATGTACCATGTCTTTTACAGATGGTAAAACAGGCTCAGGGAGGTGTACTGGCATATTCAAGGTCACATGGTTATAAAGTGATGTCACAATGAAAACCAAGATCCCTCTAATCTCAAAGCTTGACAGGCTGTGCTGACTCAGGAGTGAGAGATCCCATGGAGACCTGCTTAGGTGACGGAGAGGCCGAGCACCCCAGCTTTCCCGACTTCCCTGCAGAGGAGGGCTGGAAGCAGAAAGTAGACCATTATGTCCTGGAGCTGTTGTGAGAGAACGCCTTACTTTGGAAGCCGTATTCCTCGTGATTGTCTTCACACATCATCTTCTGAGTGTTTTCCAGCCCAGACAAGGCCATGCCTGTCATTTTGTTCTTAAGGACTTGGTAATTGCCCTTAGGCAAATTGAAATTTAAGCGGAGTTTCAGTGTGTTGACATTACAGTCTGCTGTATCTTCAGTGTGACTGGATATGCTGTGTTTGTCACACACTGTCACATGGCCTACTGGGATTGTGCAGACCTAAACCTGCCCAGAGTGCAGCACGACAAGTCAGGGTCACCCTTTGACCACTTATGAAAATGCTGACGTCTATACATGACCACCATCTTGCAGTAGACATGGGGAAGAATGCGATCCTTTGCTGCACAAAGGGGGCGATGACATATGAGAGCCAGGCGCGAACTCCCTTCCTTGAAGTGGTGGTCGGCCTCTGATGGCTGGGAGCAGAGAGGAAGCACCTGCTGCTAACGGAGCTCAGCTGAGAGACAGGGGTTCGGGGCTGAGCACTGCAAAAAGAAAAGAGTCATAGGAATGTTAATGTGGAGCTGAAAGTTTGACAAGCTCGTGATTGTGCAGATTTTAACTTTCAGAAGAACACGTATGCAAACAACAGTGTATGGAATTGTGTTTTGTAGTTGACTCACCTCGATGAGGATTGTGTGACAGAGCTTTCTGTACATCACCGCAACAGCAGGCAGACAATGGAGGATTTAATTTCGTCGGTAAGACATACAGCATGAACTGAAACATGGTGATTTCTGTTTCATCGTTCTTCTGTTTTATTTGTGTTTGACAGTGATGTAGCATTTTTAGGACCATGGACCGTCATGATGTAACTGTGGTGCTGTATATTTGTGTATGATACAGTTCTTTCCCTGCCTCTTCTGGGTATTCTCTTAAAACCTTCGATGGCTTGTTTATTTGCTGGTTCTGTGTGTATGTCTGTGGGTGAGCATGTGCTTCGGGAAGTGTGTAGAGCTCAGAGGACAGCTTGTGGGAGTTGGTTCTCTCTTTATCTGTGAGTTTCAAGGATGGAACTCAGGAGGTCAGCCTGATGACGAGTGCCTGTACCCCCTGAGCTCTCGAAGCATCCCTGGATGTCCTCTTTAAATAAGAACTCTGCACTTTGGACATCAATTAGAGAGATGGGTGTTTACACAGTTGAGAATCAGAGCAAGCTAATCCACAGGGGAATGACAGTGCTCATTGTCATGGCTTTGCAGTTCTCAGACGCAGAAATCTGGTTCTGCAGTAAGCATGAAGAGGTTAACATACTTACACATGCTTTCACTTATGTCCAAGGCATGTAGCCAGTGGTAGAGTACTTGCCTAGTATGCTGGAAGCTCTGGGTTCTAACTCTAGCACCAGAACAAAACAGGAACAAACAGGTTTGTTTTCAAGCAGGGGCTTGTATTGTAGTCCAGATAGTAGGCCCCAAATAGCATGCTCTGTACTCTGTTTCTGACTTCTGTGTCTGTTTTTCTGTGTGTCTGTCTGTCTGTCTGTCTGTCTGTCTGTCTGTCTCTCTCTCTNCACACACACACACACACACACACACACACACACACACACACACACACACACACACACACACACACACAAATGCACACAATCTTGATGTATGCCTCAGCTGGCCTTATCCTGGAGTTCACTTTCTACCTTGAACTCAGTCTTCCTGCGTCTGCCTTCCTGGCACTGGGAATACAGGCAGCTGCCACTGCCCAGCTCACACCATAGTTTTCTTTCCTAAAAACAACTCTGTAGTATGCTGTTCATCATCCAGCGTGTGAAGCTCATTGTTACGACTCTGTTGGCAAGATTTCTGATGTCGGATTGCTTTTGCTTTTTTAGGTCCTTCATATCCACACTAAACCTGTAGTCTTTCTAGAGATCAAGGCTTTCACAACTCTGAGTCCCATCTGGGGTAGCAAGTGAGGCTCATACTCCACGTGCTCCTTCCTGTTCAACATTTTGTCTTTGTCACCTGTGCTTTGTATTTTTGTTTGTTTGTTTGTTCCCATCATCCAGTTTAGAAATCTTTTTTTTGTTGTTGTTTTTTGTTTTTTCGACATAGGGTTTTTCTAGGCTGTCCTGGAACTCACTCTGTAGACTAGGCTGGCCTCGAACTCAGAAATCCGCTTGCCTCTGCCTCCCAAGTGCTGCGATTAAAGGCGTGCTTCACTACGCCCAGCCAGTTTAGAAATCTTAACAGTTTGTTTTGAAACAGCTTTACTGCCTTGCCATGAGGGCTTTGCAGCATGAAGAAACTCTGAGTGCTGCCATGCAGTGGCTCTGGGCCGTGGTGACAGAATGTCAAGAATTGGAAGCTAATGCAGACTGTCTTAATGTCTCCTTAGTCTCAAACAGTACAAATGTGAAATTTCTAGTTCAGCAACTTAAAATTTTTGCATAAAAAAAATAAACAAAAAAAAAAAAGAAAAAAAGAAAAAATTTTTGCATGCTTTTTTTGGGGTGGGGGGGTGATCTTTAATTAAAAATTACATTTAATACCACATGTAATCCCAGCCCTCAGAAAGCTGAGGCAGGAGAGAAACCGCCTTATACCAGCCAACCCCACAGCTGTGGGAGCTCACTCCTGTAATGCAGTACTTGGGAAGTTGAAATGAGGAATTTATGCTAACCTGGACAAATCCTGGGCAACATTCTGAGACTCTGTCTCAAAGAATGAACAAAAGCCAGCTCCTGGCCACCATGTAAGGTTAGTGTTGTCCTTGGCTCTAGAGACGTTTCTTATTGCAGAGGGAGGCAGTCAATGCAGAAACCTCTAACTGTCAGAGTGATGGCACCATGTGTGACCTCAGATGAGCCATCACCTTCTCCAAAGCTTAGAACATGTGCAAACATGGACAGAAAGAGTGTATGAGCCCGAGGATGGGGGTGTGTTGTGAAAGATGTCTTTCTGGCCCTCACTGCAGCTGTGGTAATCTGCACAAGACTGGCTGGTCAACATTTCCTCATGGATGGGACGATCGGCATTAATGGTTTCAGGGGAAGGTGCCATTTTCTCGGTGCTGTAGTCACTGATAAGTTGGCCACACCCCACTAATAACCTTCACCCAGTGGGCCACACAGCCAGCAAGGTGGTAGGAGGAGGCTTGTTGGGAAGAGGGGCTCATGGGAGTGGGCGTGTTATGAGAGAGGGGATTGGGAGTGACAAAACTAAAATTCATTGGGTACATATGTGAAATTCTCAAAGAATAAAGGTAGGATTACATAGGTTTTATATAATTATTTTTCTCTCAGAAAGGTTGAGGTTCAGAGAGTTCACATTTGTTCTAAGTACTTTCCAGTTTGAGATAGAAGCCAGCTCTGTATAGCCTAGGCTGGCCTTGAACTTTCAATCTTGCTTCAGCCTTCTTAGTACTGGAATTACAGTGTCATTATGCCCAGTCTTTACTTTCCAATTAATTAATTAACTAATTAATTAAATTTGTGTTTTTTGTTTTTTGTTTTTTTTGAGACAAGGTTTTTCTCTGTAGCCCTGGCTGTCTTGGCTGTCCTGGAACTTACTCTATAGACCAGACTGCCCTTAAACTCAGAGAGCTGCCTGCCTCTGCTTCCTGAGTGCTGGGACTAATGGCATACAGGGCTTTTACTTTCCAGCTTAAAGATCTTTGGTGATCCACCAGGGTTGTTATAATTGCTAAGGCAGTTTGGAGCTCTGTCTTTGTTTTGGGGCTACCTTGACAAATCAGTTCTGCATGCTAACGTGGTACCATTGATCTTTGTGACGAGACAGAAGAAACACTGACTCACAGACTGAAGCTCTGCAAACACTCCTAAAAGTACTTTTCCCTTGTCTGTTTGCTTGCTTATTTTGAGACAAGATTTTGCTCTATATCCTAGGCTGGTCTGGAATTGCCTGTAAAGTCCAGGCTGGCTTCAGATTTCCACCAGTTTTCCCGCCTCAGCCTCCTGAGTGCTGGGATTAAACATTTGAGTCACCATACATGATTTCTACATTTTTTTAATTAATAAATGTTTATATGAAGTAGTCAGATTCTCCCCTGGCTTACAGGTTAGCCCATGTCATTATGCCTGTTCTGAGATTCCAAGTAGTGGTGCTCCGGCTTCTGGCTTATCACTCCCTTACTCTTCCTGGTCTGAGTGGTTCTGGGTTGAGGGAGCATACACATATCGGGGAGTTTCACTTGGGGTGCATATGTTATCTCCCACGTGCCAATGAAGCTAACATTTAACTCAGAAAGGATTGTAACGCCCTGTGTGGTGGTGCGCCCTTTATTCCTGGCACTCAGGGGTCCAATGCAGGCAGATCTCTGCGAGTTCACAGCCAGCTTGGTCTACATAGCAAGTTCCAGGACAACCAGAGCTGTGTAGAGACCCTCTCTCAACAAAACTGGGGGGAGTGGTCAGTTGTCAAGGTAGCTCAGTGGGTAAAGGCGCTTGCTGCCAAGGCTGACAACCTGACTTTGAGTCTGGAACCTACAGAGTAGAAGGAGGCTGTGGACCCTTTGGCTTCCATGTGTCCACTCTCCCACGTAAACTTTAAAAAAGTTAAGTGTGTATAGTTTTCTAGAGAGAGAAATTTTTTCCTAACAGGCAAACCTATTAGCACCAGACATTTGCTTTCAGAGGAGGGAGTGACCCAGCAGGTGAGGATGCAGGAAGGGAAGCCATTGCATTGACCTCTCTGCCCTAGCCTCCATGCCCTCATCGGATCAGAGGGGTCCAAAGGGAGCACAGCCCAGAGTGGATGGCTTTTGCCAAGGGAAAGAGGAAGCACAGGCATGTTGAGAGAACACACACAAACTGTTGAGTTAATTCCACTAGGGACATAGGGACGTTCTTAAAGCTGAATAGAAAGTCTGTTCTAAATTATCTGGAGCACTGTCCCCAAATCATTTACAGTGCTTGAACTAGGTTAGTATAGTGACAGCCTCCTCTTTTATTTTGGTGGTACTGGGGGGAGGTTTGAACCCAGGGTCTCAGGTGTCTGGATGAGTTCTGTACCCCTGAACTATATCCCCAGTCTGCTAGCTAATGTCTTTCTTACCCTGTGTCTTTCAAACAGGGTTTGTTTGTTTTTATAAATCTGTTTTCAAAAGGTGGCAGCACACGTGACACGATGGATGTGGAGGGTCTTTAGTATAATTGGGGAAAAGGAAGGATTTAGTTCTGCAGTTCTTTCTCTGAAGTCTTTTCTGCCCCCTGCTATGATGTGTGCAACAGTCAGAATTCCACTGTAATGATCACAGCATACAGTATTTTATTCCCTTTCTAGATTGAAAGGACCAGCATGAAAATTTTAAGTCATTTATTACATGTGAGCCTATGTGAAATATTAACTGACAAAATAACAAAAGCTATGTTGCTGGTGGCCCTTTGCGCCATGCCCTTCTTGAGAGCACACCATGCATGGCATTAAATATGACTCCATTATTAAAAGTTAACATTTGTACTGGCTAGTTTTGTGTCAACTTGACACAGGCTGGGG
>NC_034611.1:49136674-49144516 GCF_900095145.1 Mus pahari
GTTTTGTGCAGGAATAGAAACCCTGACTAAGACAGCATTTTTTTGGGGTGGGTGGGGACAGAAGCTTATAGTCTGAATTTACTTTGATTCTGTAAGTATTTCCTGAAATCTCATTAAAACAATAGAAAAGGACTTAAAACATCTAAAGCTTTCTAGGACACATATATAAACAGGAGACAAATGGACATCAAGAAATTTTTTAAATTTATGAAATAGGTTGTAGAGGACAAGAGAAGTTGGGAGAAAGCTGAAACCTCCTGTTTGTGGAGGGAAGAGGTAATAGGGGACACTGACTTATGCCCTAGAATTCTAGGAAAGGGTTAGTTAACAAGAAAGAAGGAAGAAAATGGGAAGGTATGGTAATAAAATAGAAAATGCAGGAAATGGGGAACTGGGTAAAAAGAATAATGTTCTCAGAGCTAAGCGAAGCTAGTTAGTTCTTAAAGAAGATTAAGGTGTGTCCATAAAGAACTTTCTAAGTACCATCCCTCAGAACTCGAAACTCTCCACAGAAATAAAACAACTCAGTAGAAATGTTTGAAAATGAAGTTAAGGTGAAGTTCTCAAAAGTAGGGCTAAGAGACAAAAGATAAAAAAATGAGAGAAGGGGTAAGAAAGATGTATCATGAACATTGTTAATAGTAATAACAGAAGGCTAAACAGTGACATGGTCAGGGGAACCATCAAAGAAAATTATCCAGGGTTTAGCATCATGGATGAAAACAGATATACAAATCAGTGCCTCTTCTAGAGGAATTTCAGAAGCTGGGGAAGGACCACACGTTTCAGAGACGAAAACTAAGGTCATAGACAAAGGCATGGTGGCTAGACTGTGTGTTTGTATGTTTGTATGTATGTATGTATGTATGTATGTATGTATGTATGTATGTATGCATGTATGTATATACGTGTGTATTTTTTAAGACAAGGTGGCCTCAAACTCAGAGATCCTCCTGCCTCTGCTTCCTAAGTGCTGGGATTAAAAGCATATGCTACCACCATCCAACCTGAGTTAGACTTTTAAACATAGCTGTGCTAGAATCAAAAGGAATAGTATCTTCCAAACTATAAAAATTGTTATTGGTTTGTAATTCTTTACTTGACCAAACCAGAATCAGTCATAAGGACAGAATGCTGTCATATATCAGACATGCACAATTTCAAAACATTTACCTCGTGTCAACCCTCAGAAAGTTACTGGAGGGTGATTTCTACAAGAGTGTCAATCAAGAAGGAAGACTGCTTGGGTACATTGTAACATGGAGGAGAAAAAAGTTGCTAGACTGGCAGGTGGCACAGGGAATGCCAATGGGGAATGTCTCTAGAAGGGAGGAGGTGGGTTAGCCAGTGTACTGAGAATGTTGAGAGGCAAGAGTATTACAATTTGTGGTAGAATTAGAAGAATGAGGCACTTACAAATTTAATTTCAGGAGTGGCACAGTTCTAAAACATCAAAAAGAAAAATACAGGAATGGAGACTCTCTTACTTCTCTGCTGTTTTAGTGTCTCTTTGTTTTTAGTTCTTGTGTGGTTTGGTTGCTGGGCTTGTAGCCAGGCATTGTGGCTGATATTAGGGTGTTAATCCTGAGGTGGTGATGCTGCTCTGAGTACCTCCCTGTCACCCATCTTAGATACTCTGTGTACTTCCCTGACGTCTTATTGTTACTTTTGTGGTGCTGGGGATGGAACTCAGAGTCTTGTAAGTGCTAGGCAAGTGCTCTTCTTATTGAGCTTCTTCCTTAGCCCGGTGTCTCATAAATCGTTAAACAGTAAACAAGTGATGCTATAAACATTCATACATACGTACATACGTACGTACATACATTCATACATACATACTACAGTCTAGCCCCCATGCCTCTGTATATGGCCATAGTTTTTGCCTCTGAAACATTTGTGGCCCTCCCCCAGCTTTCTGAAATTTCTCTAGAAGGCCCTAATGCCTTCTTGGCCACCTCTTGGTCTCTATTCTGACTTGTTGTATTGGGATAACAATACAGGATTTAAAACCTCACCCATTTTAGTTGTGAATACTACTTATAAACTCATAATGATGTAAATTTGATTTAGTTGCAAACAATAAAATTACTAGAGGAGGAGATAGGAAGTTGTATGTAGGAAAGATGTTGTAATAGATCAAATTTTATTCTCCATACTAAGAATTCTATGGGGGAATATCTGAAGATAAGATAACTTTAACTACAAAGGACATTAGCTTAGAAATAGTCAATTGAAACAAAATAGCTTTTAGGTGTTTAGAAGTTCTTCCTGTGCAGGGCAGTTTTAGGTGTGCAGGCATGATGTGGAGAAATGTTAAGTGTCATGCCTGCAAAGCTGTTGACTGAATTCTGAATGCCTGTGGCACTGAAGAAAATAATTTAAAGTAGAATACTGTTCCTTCACACATGTGAGTGTGTTAACTGCCTGGTTTCCTTTTCCTTCAGTGGCAGTACGATCACCTCACAGCCACCTACCTTCTGCTTCTAGCCAAGAAGGCCCGCGGAAAGCCAGCTCGTCTACAGCTTCCGTCCTTCTCTTGTGGATCCGCCAGTACCACTCCAAAGGCAAGTTGTAGAAGCCCTGTGTGGCCACCCGCTCACCTCGCCTGCAGCCTTAGTCATGAGCAGACCCACCACCGCCAGTATGAGTAAGCCAGATGCAGATGCAAGAAAGGGTGTGTCTTCTGCAGTGCTGGGATTGAAACCAGGCTGTGCACATGCAAGCCAAGTACTCGACCGCTGTGCTCTTTCCAGTGGGTTTAAACACTGGTGAGAAAAGTGGGAGTTCTGAACTTAATATGGCATTTAAACAACCCTTCCTCTGCCCCCTTTCTCCTTTTCCTTTTTTGTCCTTTTGTAGCACATCGTGCTTACTGGGAACTAGATTAACTAAAAGAAAGTAATAGGGTTTACTTAGAAACTTACTAGCTACAGATGATATAATTCCTCTTTTTAAAAGGTTAGTTTACTTACTTATTTTAACGTATATGAGTGTTTTGTTTGCATGCATGTGTATACCATTGTGCGTTGCTTGGTGCTGGAAGAGGCCACAAGAGGATGTCAGATCCACTGGAACTGAAGTTTAAGATGGCTGTCAGCTACTTTCTGGGTGCTGGGAATTGAATCCAGGTCCTTTGCAAGAGAAACCAGTGTTTTTATCCACTGAACCATCTCTTCAGCCCTGGATAAAGTTAATTCTTCAATGTATCTTTCCTGTCTCTGCTCTTGTATACTTGACAGGGCTTTAAAAGGGAGTCAGGCCTATGAATACATGATGTACTACATTTTATATGACACGGAATACTTTAATATAAATACTTTCATGCTTATCTCATTGTTGAGATTTAGGTTTCTGCAGTTGTCAAAGCTCGAGCAATGTAAACTCTACTAGAGTTGGCTTTAAGCAAATTGTGATTCTTTTATGTGTTTCCTTTGTTGTGACTGTTGATAGTGATGGAGTTTCTATATTGTAAGCAACATGTCGTTCCTCCTAGCTCAGATTTGTTTTCTTTTAATTCTCTCTTCCATACTTGAAATCTATTTTATATCATTTATTTATTTGTTTATTTGTTTGTCTGACTTATTTATTTTATGTGTATGAGTACACTGCAGGTGTTTTCAGACACACCAGAAGAGGGTTTGTTTGGCTGTGTGCGTGTGTCTCATGCTTGCGTGTGTGTGCACACGTGCCACAGCATGCAGGTATTCAGAGGAGAGCTTTTAACAACTGATTGTCACAGGGGGTTGAGTTTATGTTCTTAGGCCAGCACCTTTGCCCACTAAGCTATTTCTCTGGAGCCCCTCCCTGTGTGCCCACTATTGCTTAAAGTCTAACGACTGTTGTTAGAAGGCTGAAGCAGGAGGATTACTGTATTCCGAAGCCAGCATGGGCTATGCATATGAATTCAGGCCAGCCTGTGGGTACGGAATAAGGCCCTATCTGTAAAACAAACTGCTTGAGGACTTTGTTAGGTGGGTGTGGGATGCTGTCATATAATCTTCGCTCAGTTTAATTCAGACTGCAGTTTAATGACTCCTCTCCAGTGTTAGGAAATATACCATAGAGTTACAGCAGTTGCTCACTGGTAAAGTATTCATTTAGCATGCATGCCTGAGGCCCTAGCTTTGATCCCTAGTATCACAGAGAACAAAAGGAAAAAAATCAGAAAGGAAAATGTATTTTTGTTATCCTCAGAAAGCCACAGTTGACCTTCTTTATATTTATTTAATATAATCCAAATGGCCCTAAATTAAGCCCCCTTTTTAAAGATCTCATACTTTTTAAATATGTTAAAGCCACTGCCTTCATGGTCTCCAGCTTGTTTTAATTCCTCCTTTAGAACTATTTTATGGTCGGGTGGATATTAGGCTCCTGACAGACCTTGTCCATCTCCCATCTTTCCTCCCCTCTTGATATTTTGACCAAACTCTGGTCAGTGCAGTTGACCCCTGTGTAAGTCTGGGGTGAGGCACTCTCACTTCCAGGCTGTCGTCTGTGTAGGTTTGGAGAGTTCTGTTAGGCTGCTGGGTGCACCATGCTCTTCCCTGTATGCGGAGTGAATCCGCCCATCACCTTTCTGGTTGCTTTGGTCAAATCCTTTAACTTCAGATTCATTTGGGTCCAGGAGGACATAAAAATATGAGCTTTGTTTCTGGTCAGGGTAATTGCAGGAAGGTATGATTTACCTCTACATCTAGAATAGTGACTTTAGCCAGACATATTCAGTTAAGATCCCTGGTGCACTCTCCTGGGCCTTTGGATTTTCTTGTCTTTGCCTTTACATGGTCTCAGTGAATGGCTTCTTTGACACATAAAGAATCCATGTGGGAAGATCTGAGAAGATACGCCTAACTTCCATTCACTACCTAGTAAATATTTACCTAACCATTGTATTATTTGGGCAGTCATGTTACTGAACCAATTATAGCAAATAGACATTTTAATGACCAGAAAATAAGCAGAAATCAAATTTTGAGTTCCTTTTTGGTGTTTGTGCTAATTAGTGAACTTGAGCAGGCAGTATAGTTTCTTTGCACTCTGATAGGATGGCCTCTTTTTCTGTGGTTTTGTTTTTAAGAGAATTAGTAATTCTGACTTACCAGTCAATTGGTGATGCGTTCACAGAGATCATTATAACGTCTGAGTCAGGAATCACTGAAGGCCACACAGTCGTCAGTAGCGTTGCCAGGCACAGTGGCCTTGGAGAACAGATCTATCTGAGTTGGCACTTGCTCTTGGAATAGTCATGCTGAGGGAAAACACAGAAACACAAGGACTCTGTACCTTGGTGAATGGGTTTCAGATTAAGTGGTCACTGTGAGGACTTTGGGAAATAGGAGTGACCACCATTGGGAGATTCAGACTGGACCAGCAGTTGAGTCTGAGTTTAGAAAAATGGAAAAGAGGGAAAATAGTAACTGTGGTGAGATAAATGTAATTAGCAGAGCTCAGATACCAAATTGGGCTTGCCAAACCTAACAACCTGAGTTTGGTATCCAGGTTCCACGGGATAGGAGAGAATTGGTTCCCATGAGTTATCCTTCATGTTCGAGCAAACACACACTCAAATAACTAGATGTCAAATTAGAAAAAAATTTCCTGTATAGAATTGTTTAGTCAAGTCAGGTGTGTTGGCATACACCTTTAATCCCAGCACATGAGAGACAGAGGAAGGCATATTTTTTGAGTTTGAAGCCAGTCTTATCTGCAGAGTAAGTTCCAGGACATCCAGGGCTACACCTGAAACCCTGACTCAAAATACAAAAACAAACAAGACTCATTCAGTCGGGGATGCTGCGTGGCAGTTTTGCCTGCTATAGAATCATCTCCGCCATCCTTTGCACAGCACTGAACTTTTCCCCACTTGCCCTAGACTTAGCATCAGTGTTTTTCTCAGCCTAGCATTCTCTCTCTGCAGTGAGTTCTCACTGGCAGTAGTTGGTAACCCTGGAGAACTCTCAGGGTAAGGAAGGGGGTAGAAAGAGCGCCTGTTTGAGGAATATAGATATGAGAAGATTTGGCCTTGAACTCAATTAGCTGTAAGTCTATGTAAAGGGGTGTAGGTGTTAGAAATTCAGTAGTACTCCACAGCCTCAGCCTGTAGGCCATGTCTAACATACTTTCAGTTTGTATGGGGAAGGATGAAGGAAAGTCACGTATTCTGTCGGTAGTGTTGGCAGAAGGCCACATGTCCTGTTTATGGGCAAAGTGTTACCATAGGGCCCAAATGTCCTATTTATGGGCAATCTTTCATAAAGCTAATTTACTCCTGGCCGAAATGATGAGCTTTTAAAATTTACTTGAACTGTGTGCTTTAAATGTTTTCTTTTTTTAATGGTCTGGAGAGATATCTTGGTGGTTAGGAGCACTGGCTGCTCTTCCGAAGGAGCCAGGTTTAATTCTCAGCACCTCACGGTGCCTTACAACTGTCTGTAACTCCAGTTCCAGGTCCAGGGGATCTGATATCCTCTTAGCCTCTATAGGCACCATGTATGCACATGGCACATAGACCTGTATGCAGACAAAATACTCTTAAACATAAGATAAAAATTAAACAAATATAGTTTTGACTGAGATTGTGTAATCTATGTGTGTGGGTGTTTAGCCATGCCATGGAAGGGGCTTGGGGGTCAGAGGACAGCTTGGGGGAGTGAGTTCTTTCCTTCCACCTCCATGAGTTCTAAAGATCAAACGCAGGTCACCAGGACTAAGAGCAGATGCTTTTACCCACTGAGCTACATGCTGGCTCCTGGTAGGTGCCCCTCAGTGTCAGAAGTTATGTCCTTCCAGCTTCTGCTTTGGTGAGACAGTACTGGTAAGTTTGCAAATGATGTGTCTAGTATTGCTGTGTAATAGTGACAGGCTAAGTCAGTTGTATTCCATATAACATCTAGCTTGTCTCTTTGTTTCTGCTTCCAGAGTTTCTCCTTGTGCTTGGGATATGCTGTTGTAAAATTCGAGTCCCGGTGTTGTTATTGCTAACTTCTTTTGCCTTTTTAAATTAATAGTCAAAGAATCTGAGCCTGGAAGATATGACCACAAGTGGTGATAACTGTGTGGCTGGATTAATAGACTATGAATTGTGTGAAGATAATTTATTAGCTCCCAAGACACCACAGGTGGGTAGTTTTATTACTTCTTAAAGCAGAATGCATGTCTTAATTATAAACACATCTAGCCCAACAGGAAATCAAGTCTGTGCTTGTAAATTTATTTACTCTCTGAGCCACTGAAGACATTAATGAGAGATTATTGGAATATTAATGAGGGGGAAGTCAGTGATTTCAAAGTTAAGAAAACCAAGATTCCATTTTGGAGCACTTCATTGCCTCTCCTTTCTTTGAATGAACTGTAATTTGCATGTAGTTAAATAGTTGAAATTCACCCTTATAGTGTTTAGCTCTGTGTTTCACAATATAGAGCCACCGGAAATTGTGACACAGTGATTCTGTTGCCCTCTCAAGGGTCTCCCATGTCCTTCTGTGAACTCCTTTCCTCTGAACTCAGGGCAGCTGCAGAGACATTCCCTCCTCCTCTAATAATTTTTGTTTAAATCCTACTTTAAGTTTGTTGGACTTTTTAGGTGTGTTGTTCAGAGTTTTCCACCAAATATGGGACTTTACGGCCAGTTGTTGTTGTTTTTTTTTAATGTGAGGTTTTTTTCTCATTATAAGTTTTGTCTTTATTCTGTTTTCTTTTTGTTCCTCAGAGTTATTTTGACCCACCTGTTTCCAGTGTGCTGATTCCCTTTCTAATGGTTCCTGACGATGCTGTGAATTATTCTAATGAGTCAGTCACTCCCCTGCCCCAGTGTTTGTGTGTGTGTGTGTGTGTGTGTGTGTG
>NC_034611.1:49144611-49151865 GCF_900095145.1 Mus pahari
AGAGAGAGAGAGACAGAGAGAGACAGAGACAGACAGAGACAGACAGAGACAGACAGACAGACAGACACACACACACACACACACACACACAGGTCCACATTGGGTGTCCTCTATTATTCTCCATCTTATTTCCTGAGAAATAGTCTCTTGTTGAACTCAGAGCTCAGCAGTTGACTAGAGTGGCAGGCTACTGTGCTTTAGGGATCTGCCTGTGTTAGTGCCTTCCCCAGGGTTATAGACAACCATCACACCCACACCCAGCTTTCACATGGGTGTTAGAGGCCAGAGTACAGGCCCTCATGCATGTACAACAGCTATTTTTCTAACTGAGCCACCCCCACAGCCCCTGTTAGAGTTTTTGTTTGTTTGTTTGTTTTTCAAGACAGGGTTTCTCTGTGTAGCCCTGGCTGTCCTGGAACTCACTCTGTAGACCAGGCTGCCCTAGAACTCAGCAGTCCACCTGCCTCTGTCTGCTGAGTGCTGGGTTAAAGGTGTGTCCCACCACCATGTGGCAAAGAGTATTCTAATACTTTTTTTTTTTTTCTGTCCCAATCACTGAGAAAATGTTTACTTTTGGTACATATTAGAGTTAAACCATGACAATGTAGGTATTAAGAAACATGACATAGGCTGTGTGTGGTCATTCCCAGCATTGTCTGGGGGTCCTGAGTGTGTTTAAACACCCATTCTGAAATCCCTGCTAGTAGGAAAGACAGATGATCTACCTGTGCCAAGGAGAACTGAAGACACTGTCAGGCATCCTGGTGTGCCAGCAATGTCCTCTTGGTGGCCTTGAATTTTAATAAGAACAGTATAAGTAATTTGCTGATTATTAAGGTACATTTTAAAGAAATATGCTTTTCTCCTTAGTGTTCTTTATCTTGGGCCTTTTTTTCCTCTAGGTTACCAAACACTTGGCAGAATCAAATTATGTAGCATCTAAATCACCAACGCCAGGGGTACGCAGAGCAGTGGCAAATAAATTAATGGACAAAGAGAATGTGTGCACTCCCAAGTCTTCTGTGAAGAATGAAGAACAATTTGTATTTTCTGAGCCGAAGATTCCAGTTAGTAAGAACCAGTATAAGAGAGAAATACTCACCTCACCAACTCGTTTCACAACACCTGCAAAAGGTATTTGCTAGGAAATTAGCACAGATTTAAAGCTTCAAATGTAATTCTTATTGTTATAAATAATGGCTTTTGGAAGTGTGTGGCTTTGTTGGCTGTCTTCAGGGGTGGGTCAGCTGCCTTTATCTTAGATACTTGAATTAGTGGGAATGGAGATAATACTTAACTGGTAATTCACAGTGGTGCCGTTACTTTCTTTTCCACATCTAAAGATTTATTTTAGGTGTGTGTGTGTGTGTGTGTGTGTGTGTGTGTGTGTGTACCCAAGGAGTCTTGAAGAGAGAGGAAGATCCCCTGGAGATGGAGTTACAGGTAGGTGTCAGCCACCAATGTGGGTGCTAGGAACCAGACTCTGGCCGTCTCTGGAAGCACAGCCAGCACTCTTAGCTGCTGAGCCATCTCTCCAGCTCCTCTGTCACATTTGTGTGACTGAGTCATAGCAGTAGGATAGCAACTTAGAGCGTGCCGTGTTTCCATGTGTAGGAATGGAGATTTAGAGGAGTGGGGTGCTTTGCCGAGGTCCTGCATCCAGGCTCAGCCGGTTAGAACTGGGTCTCACTCAGGCTGGGGTTTCTGCTGAGCTCTTCTTACTATCTGGTTCTTCATCCTGGTAATCTGGTCCTGCCCTGCCCCACAGTAGTATCCTGGAGTCCAGAAGGCAGGGGAGTCTGACTCCTTCCCAGCCTTCAGGTGACGCTTCTTTCTCTTGGTGTCCTTTTCGGTGTAATGTCTACCAGTTTTTAAACCGTTTCTCCAGGACACTTAGTGTTTTGGTTGCTGTCTCGCCTGGACACAGTCTGCTGTGTCAGTGTGAGGCCAGTTTGCTGGGATCGGGTCTCCCCACCACAAGTAATGCAGGTATGCAGCAGAGTGACACCACTGCCCAGCTTGTCTGTGCTTTTTCAGACTGTCTCATGTAGCCCAGGCCAGCTGTAGACTTGCTGGTATTGTGTGAGGATGACCCTGAGCTCTTGATTTTCTTATTTCCATCCCCCAGGTGGTAGGATTGTAGATCTGTACCATTTTGCCTGGTGGAGAGAAGCAGGGAGAGAGAGTGAGAGAGGGAGAGGGGATGAGAATGGGAGAGAGTGAGAGAGAATGAATATGTAGGCCAGAAGTCATCCTTGACTGTCATTCTTCAGGAGCCACCTACTTTACTGAGACAAAAAGTCTTAGTGGGATCTGAAGCTTATTAGGCTAAACTAGCCAAACATCACACGTCAGGAACCCACCTATCTCTGCCTCTACCTCTCTAGTGATGGAATTAGAAGTTCTTGCCAAACCACACCAGGCTTTTTTTCCTTTTCACTGGGGTGCTGAGGACCTAAGCTCAAGTTTTCATGTTTTTATGGCCGGCAACTGTCTTAGTTAGGGTTTCATTGCTGTGAAGAGTCACTGTGACCAAGGTATCTCTTATAAAGGCAAACATTTAATTGGGGCTGGCTTACAGGTTCCAAGGTTCAGTCCATTGTCATCATGGAGGAAAGCATGGCAGTGTGCAGGCAGGATGGCACAGGAGGAGCAGAGAGTTCTAGATCTTGTTCCAAAGGCAAACAGGAGAAGACCGACTTCCACGCAGTTAGGATGAGGGTCTCAGAGTTCTCCCCACAGTGACACACTCAAGCAAGGCAACACCCACTCCAACAAGGCCACACCTCCTAATAAATAGTGCCACTCCCTGGCCACCCCAACAAGGCCACACCTCCTAATGGTGCCACTCCCTGGGCCAAGCACATTCAAACCACCACACCAGCCCAGCCCTTTCCCAAACCCCATTCAGGAATTAAAAAGAAACAAAACAACAACAGAGACCCTCTTGGCCATATGGGGTTTTCTTTATAATTTTTTTATTATTATTGATACTTTTAAAGTGATTGTAAAGGTTTTGAAATGTGGACAGTTTGAAGTAGTTTACACAGCTTACCCTTGCAACTTGTGTTAGTGAAAAGCTTGATAGTAGTGGCTATTTTTCTTTAAACACAAGAGCTTCCACAGAGAGCAAGTGGCTGAAGATGCAATTGGTAGCTCCCAGTAGTGCATCTTACTTTTTTTGACATGAATATTAATTCCTTTGTGTGACTCCTATGTGTCCAGGCAGGTAGTTGTCATAGGACAGCTGTGTATGGTAACATGTTCTGTTAGAATACAAAGATAAAGACTTTTTTTTTTTTTTTTTTTTGGTTTTTCGAGACAGGGTTTCTCTGTGTAGCCCTGGCTGTCCTGGAACTCACTTTGTAGACCAGGCTGGCCTCAAACTCAGAAATCTGCCTGCCTCTGCCTCCCGAGTGCTGGGATTAAAGGTGTGTGCCACCACGCCTGGCCGGATAAAGACTTTTTAACAGTCATTTTTAATTAACTTTTTTGTTTGTTCCCGTGAAAATAGGGAGAATAGAATTAATTAGTTAAAAACAAAACAAAATCCCTACGTAAAAAATGTTATCAATATTACCATTAAAGGGAATAAGACCTATGTACACTTGTGTTTTGCTGGGGATTGAACACAGGACCTTGGGCACACTGAGCAGGTGCTCTTCCACTCAGTACAGCTGATGGAGCTGTAACGTGCTCAGCCACCATGCCCGCAGTATAAAACTTAGACCAGAAAAGGCGTTAGTCAGCAGTAACCAGATCTGTCGATGCATGTCTGTTGTGGACCATGCTGGAGCCCTGTCAGCTACGTGTGGTTTGTGTTTGTTTTTCTAATAGCTAGAGCCCAGTGCCTGAGAGAAGCCCCGGTTAGAGCGCCAGGGAATTCCGCAGGAGCCGGCACACTAACGACAGGGGTCATTAGCCCCGAGAGGAGGTAAGTGCTGCTTTTCAACTACATTCTGTAGTGTAGGTCATGGGATTACTCTTCTCATCTGGGAGAAAAATCTGAGGGAACCGAGACAGATGCTGCTGGAAGCGGGAAGATCTGTGTGAGGACGGTCTGGGGCCAAGCATGGCTACTGGAACAGCGTGGAGTCAGGACTTCCAGCCCAGCGAGCCGGGAAGACAGGGACCCTGCCTCTGGCCATCACTTCCTTCTCCAAGGCCACTTAGGTCCATTTCTCTGCCAGTGGAGTGCAGGTGCACACTAACCATCTGGTAAAATACTAATTTAGACCACAAAGAGAATTACCTCGCTGCTCTTAGATGGAGAGTCCCAAGGCATAGGTGAGCCTTCATTGCTTTTGTAATTGTTTTTAGATGCATGGTCTATTTGGGGGAAAATAGAATATAAACTGGTTTTTGGATGCTGCTGCAGGTATTATCAGTTTTTTATGTTGTTGATACTGTGGTTGGATAAGAAGATATTCTTATTGGAGGTGTACGCAGAAAGAAGTGTTTCAGAATAGAAGAATTATGATACCTTCTAGAGGCTAAGCAAGTGTTTAAATGTACTCAATCTGTGTGTTGTCTATGTACACAGAGAAAGCCACTGACCAAATATTAGCAGTTGTTGGCCCTAGGAGGATATGTGGTATTCTGATGTCTCTATGTTTGATTTAAACAAAAAAGTGAAGGGGCTGAGCCTTGTGGCATAGCATAGGCCTGAATCTCACCTACTTGGGAGGCTGAGCTCAGCCGTGTAACTTAATGAAGATCCTATCACAAAAATAAAAAGTAAAAAGAAGCATTGGTAGAGTGCTTTCCCAGTATAAATGAGGTCCTAGGTTCAATCCCTGACATCTCCCCAAAATATAAACAAAATGAAAGGAAAGGGAGACTCATGTAGCAGACAGAGGCCCTGTCTGTGGGAGATGGCTTTAGTGTCCCCTACCCCAGGAGGATTGAGGTGACCTGGCTCTGGCTCACTGCCTGTGGCCCTTGGTGTATGGAGGGGCAGCGCGGGAACCGTGAGGGCAGCAGGGCAGTGCCATTAGTCTCTGTTGGTTTTTAAGGTGCCGTTCAGTGGAAGTGGATCTCAACCAGGCACACATGGAGGATACCCCAAAAAGAAAAGGAACCAATGTGTTTGGGAGCCTTGAGAGAGGACTGGATAAGGTTCTCACTGTACTCACGAGGAACAAGAAGAAGGGCTCTGCCAAAGATGGGCCAAGAAGGCGAAAGGTAAGTGGGCCAGAGTCTGTTACAGACTTCAGAAGCTGACTATCTAGCCCCACCCTTCTCTGTTTGATGGGGTCTCTAACCCAGGCTGGTCTTAAACCAGGACAGTCTTCTTCCCTCAGCCTGACAAAGGCTGGGTCACAGGCATGTGCTGCCATGTGTCCTGCTTGTCTGTCTGGGGTGTTTCCATCCCACCTCCCATGTTCCTGTGTGTGCACACGTGCATGTGTGTACATGTTACTGTTGATCCATTCATGGGACCCAGGGACTAACACAGGTTTACATATCTGGTGCCCTAGCCTTCAGCCCCTTGAGACCGTCCTTGGTAGTAGGGGGTGAGAAGACACAGAATCAATGACAGACTCGGAGTCAGGTGAGAGGCAGAAGCAGACTCGTTTATTGCAGGATGGAGTGTGCCTTTATGCCTTACACCTGTGTCCTATTGGTCCATGGCATCTCCTTCCCTGTAGCTGGCACCATCTGATTATTGTTCCAGTCATGGGCTCTGTTGTCATTTGTTTCCAGGAGTTGGGAAGATTTCACGGTTGCCTGATGTATAGGTAGCTGTTGTGTGTGCGTGCGTGGGCCACTGTGGGCCACCAGTCAGGGTAGGCTGACTCGTTCCTCCTACACATGTCAAAAGCTTTGGCCTACTTAACTGTTGCCAGTAGATCCTTTTGCTTTTTAAAAACAACTATATCAAGTAACTTTACTGTTCTTTTAAAAAATTACTTATTAGTTCATTTATGCACTTTTTTTGAATAGTTAATACTTGCATGTTCTTATACGGTAGATTTTTAAGAATACAGAGGTGGACTGGAAAGATGGCTCAGTGGTTAAGAACATTTGTTGTCTTGCAGAGGACCTGAGTTCAGTTCCCAGCACCTACATGGTGGCTCAGAGCCACCCACAGTTCTAGTTTCAGAAGACCTGTGCCCTCTGTGGCCTCTGTAGACATGAGGCACACATATCATGCACAGACGTGCAGACAAAGCAGTCATGCACAGAACATAAAGCAAAAACCTAAAAAATATATATATATATTTTTAAAGATTAATTTATTATTATATGTAAGTACACTGTAGCTGTCTTCAGACACTCCAGAAGAGGGCATCAGATCTCATTATGGGTGGTTGTGAGCCACCATGTGGCTGCTGGGATTTGAACTCAGGACCTTCGGAAGAGCAGTCAGTGCTCTTAACCGCTGAGCCATCTCGCCAGCCCAAAAATATCTTCTTAAAGAGTGCAGAGGCAGTTTAGGTATAGTCGCCCTCTTCAAAGAACATAACTATAATGCAAATAATTTAAAATCACACAGATTGATCACAGGACAACATAGAGGTGGGAAAACATGGGATTCCCTGACACACAGATACCTTTATAGGTTCTCATGAAATATTTACATTCGAGGAAAGTTAATTTGAATTTTAAAACAACAGTTGTTTAAACGTAGTTATGCTTCTGGAGGTCAGAGGGCAGTTTGAAGGAATCTGGCGTCTCCTTCTACTGTGTGGGTTCTGAATATAGCAAACTCTGGTCATCTGGAAGTCAACTTTCTTACTGAGCCATCTTTGCAGTCCTAGCTTGAACTTTACATTGAAGTATGTGTGGGGAGAACAGTGAGTGGCGGGTTGGGAAGGTAGGCTGGAAGGCCCCAAAGCCTGGTGAAGAGGCATCTTATTTAATAACCCTGTTACACTTTAAAAGAGTTAAGCTGTTTTCTCGTCATGATGAGATACTATGATGAAGGCAACGCTTATAAAAGAAAGCATTTAGTTGAGGGCTTGCTAACAGAGGGTTAGCCCATTATCATCATGGTGGGAAGCATGGCAGGCATGGTGTTGGAGAGGTAGCTGTGATCTGCTCCAGTCAGCAGGAAGAGAGCCTCTGAAACCCCAAAGCCCACCCCCAGTGACACTTTCCCCAGCAAAGCCACACCTCCTAATCCTTATAATCTTTTGAAATAGTTCCACTTTCTGGTGACTAAACATTCAAATATATGAGCTTATGGGGTTATTCTTTTTTTTTTTTTTTTTTTTTTTGCATATTTCAATTCTGATTTATTCTTTTAAT
>NC_034611.1:49152111-49153586 GCF_900095145.1 Mus pahari
GGCTGTCCTGGAACTCACTTTGTAGACCAGGCTGGCCTCAAACTCAGAAATCCGCCTGCCTCTGCCTCCCAAGTGCTGGGATTAAAGGCGTGCGCTTATGGGGCTATTCTTATTCAGACCACCAATGACATTCTTCTATTGGTCCCCAGAGGGCTTGTAGCTATATCATAATGAAAACGCGAATTCAGTCCAACTTTGAAAGTCCCAAAGTCCTAACATTACTTAAAGTCCAAAAAGTTTAAAGTCTCTTCTGATATTTACACTAATCTCTTCAACTGTTAGACCCCAGAATGCAGGTCACACACTTTCAACACACAATGGTACAGATGTACATTACCATTCCAATAGGGTGGAAAGGGAGCGTAGCCAGGAAAGTCTGGGACAGAGATAAGAAACCAGCAGGGCAAATGCCAAATTCTGCATCTCTGTCTGCTGTCAAAGTTCTTCAGATCTCCCACCCCCTTTAGCTTTGGTGACTGTAGCACTCTTCTCTCTCGGGCTGGTTCCACACCATTTGCAGCTCTCCTTGGTGTCCCACAACTCTGGCATCTCCAGTATCTTGGGGCCTCCAAGGCTTCATTCACCCTTACAACTTCACGGCCTCTCCTGTCCTCCATGCAGGAACACCTCTGACATGTCTGACCTCAGCAGCCTTCCTCACACCCTCCTTTTTTTATCCTTGATTCTAAAGACATGTATACACACACACACACATACACATACATACACACACACACACACCGAAAATGTAAGTTGAAAAATGTAAAAGATTGGTAAGACAGAAGATGAACATGTACAATTGACATCAGGCAGGTGAGATAGCTCAGTGGGTAAAGATGTGAGCTTACTGTGTAAGCTTAGCCAGCTGAGTTCAGTGTTCAGTCCCCGGGGCTCACCTAACAGTGAAAGAGAAACAGTGTCATACACAGTGTGGTTCACTCATGTTCACATGTATGTCACGTCTACACACACACACTTTTTATTTGAATGGGGATGTTTCTGATGAAGCCAGTCTCCCCTGGCTTCCCCACCACTGTGCTAATGCAGCTGGCTTGACTGGCCGGCCTTCCTGTGTTTTCTTCAAGTGTTCTTATTTGAAAAAGTGTTGTCTTGGGTTTTAACTCCTCAACCTTTCTCTTTCTAAGCTGCACTATAATGTGACTACAACTCGACTGGTGAATCCTGACCAGCTCCTGAGTGAAATCATGGCTATTCTTCCAAAGAAGAATGTGGACTTCGTACAGAAAGGGTAGGCGGCTCGCCGACTGCTGTTGATGCTGTCACTCTCCCCCTTCCTGTCAGTGCACTGTGATGCTCTCCCTCCTGCCCCACTAGAATGCCCCCGTCACTCTCCAGAGGGATGCTGTGCTAGTGCCATTGCTTATACTGATTTCCTTATGAACTGAGAACACGCATGGTTACCACTTTTTTTTTTTTTTTTTTTTTTTTTTTTTTGGTTTTTCGAGACAGGGTTT